>NW_028175382.1:0-250576 GCF_965226575.1 Pagrus pagrus | reverse complement strand
AAATTCAACCAGTTCAGGCTAGTAAACCTGTTTGAAAGACCTTTTTTCAGTGAAATGCAGCTTAGTGCAAAAACAGGCTGCTCTCGCTCTGAAACGCTCATTTTTCACATAAGCCACTTTTCAGCCTTAGGCGACTGTACAGTGCTAAAACAGCCTCCAATCGCTCTGAAACGCTCATTTTTGACATAATCCACTTTTCACCTTTAATGAATGAAATTCCAGGTAAAAACTCCTTTGCCATGAAGAAGATCCAAATTCAACCAGTTCAGGCTAGTAAACCTGTTTGAAAGACCTTTTTTCAGTGAAATGCAGCTTAGTGCAAAAACAGGCTGCTCTCGCTCTGAAACGCTCATTTTTCACATAAGCCACTTTTCAGCCTTAGGCGACTGTACAGTGCTAAAACAGCCTCCAATCGCTCTGAAACGCTCATTTTTCACATAAGCCACTTTTCAGCGCTAAAACAGCCTCCAATCGCTCTGAAACGCTCATTTTTGACATAACCCACTTTTCAGCCTTAATGAATTAAATTCCAGGTAAAAACTCATTTGCCATGAAGAAGATCCAAATTCAACCAGTTCAGGCTAGTAAACCTGTTTGAAAGACCTTTTTTCAGTGAAATGCAGCTTAGTGCAAAAACAGGCTGCTCTCGCTCTGAAACGCTCATTTTTCACATAAGCCACTTTTCAGCGCTAAAACAGCCTCCAATCGCTCTGAAACGCTCATTTTTGACATAAGCCACTTTTCACCTTTAATGAATGAAATTCCAGGTAAAAACTCCTTTGCCATGAATAAGATCCAAATTCAACCAGTTCAGGCTAGTAAACCTGTTTGAAAGACCTTTTTTCAGTGAAATGCAGCTTAGTGCAAAAACAGGCTGCTCTCGCTCTGAAACGCTCATTTTTCACATAACCCACTTTTCAGCGCTAAAACAGCCTCCAATCGCTCTGAAACGCTCATTTTTGACATAAGCCACTTTTCACCTTTAATGAATGAAATTCCAGGTAAAAACTCCTTTGCCATGAATAAGATCCAAATTCAACCAGTTCAGGCTAGTAAACCTGTTTGAAAGACCTTTTTTCAGTGAAATGCAGCTTAGTGCAAAAACAGGCTGCTCTCGCTCTGAAACGCTCATTTTTCACATAAGCCACTTTTCAGCCTTAGGCGACTGTACAGTGCTAAAACAGCCTCCAATCGCTCTGAAACGCTCATTTTTGACATAATCCACTTTTCACCTTTAATGAATGAAATTCCAGGTAAAAACTCCTTTGCCATGAAGAAGATCCAAATTCAACCAGTTCAGGCTAGTAAACCTGTTTGAAAGACCTTTTTTCAGTGAAATGCAGCTTAGTGCAAAAACAGGCTGCTCTCGCTCTGAAACGCTCATTTTTCACATAAGCCACTTTTCAGCCTTAGGCGACTGTACAGTGCTAAAACAGCCTCCAATCGCTCTGAAACGCTCATTTTTCACATAAGCCACTTTTCACCTTTAATGAATGAAATTCCAGGTAAAAACTCCTTTGCCATGAAGAAGATCCAAATTCAACCAGTTCAGGCTAGTAAACCTGTTTGAAAGACCTTTTTTCAGTGAAATGCAGCTTAGTGCAAAAACAGGCTGCTCTCGCTCTGAAACGCTCATTTTTCACATAAGCCACTTTTCAGCGCTAAAACAGCCTCCAATCGCTCTGAAACGCTCATTTTTGACATAAGCCACTTTTCACCTTTAATGAATGAAATTCCAGGTAAAAACTCCTTTGCCATGAATAAGATCCAAATTCAACCAGTTCAGGCTAGTAAACCTGTTTGAAAGACCTTTTTTCAGTGAAATGCAGCTTAGTGCAAAAACAGGCTGCTCTCGCTCTGAAACGCTCATTTTTCACATAAGCCACTTTTCAGCCTTAGGCGACTGTACAGTGCTAAAACAGCCTCCAATCGCTCTGAAACGCTCATTTTTGACATAATCCACTTTTCACCTTTAATGAATGAAATTCCAGGTAAAAACTCCTTTGCCATGAAGAAGATCCAAATTCAACCAGTTCAGGCTAGTAAACCTGTTTGAAAGACCTTTTTTCAGTGAAATGCAGCTTAGTGCAAAAACAGGCTGCTCTCGCTCTGAAACGCTCATTTTTCACATAAGCCACTTTTCAGCCTTAGGCGACTGTACAGTGCTAAAACAGCCTCCAATCGCTCTGAAACGCTCATTTTTGACATAATCCACTTTTCACCTTTAATGAATGAAATTCCAGGTAAAAACTCCTTTGCCATGAAGAAGATCCAAATTCAACCAGTTCAGGCTAGTAAACCTGTTTGAAAGACCTTTTTTCAGTGAAATGCAGCTTAGTGCAAAAACAGGCTGCTCTCGCTCTGAAACGCTCATTTTTCACATAAGCCACTTTTCAGCCTTAGGCGACTGTACAGTGCTAAAACAGCCTCCAATCGCTCTGAAACGCTCATTTTTGACATAATCCACTTTTCACCTTTAATGAATGAAATTCCAGGTAAAAACTCCTTTGCCATGAAGAAGATCCAAATTCAACCAGCTCAGGCTAGTAAACCTGTTTGAAAGACCTTTTTTCAGTGAAATGCAGCTTAGTGCAAAAACAGGCTGCTCTCGCTCTGAAACGCTCATTTTTCACATAAGCCACTTTTCAGCCTTAGGCGACTGTACAGTGCTAAAACAGCCTCCAATCGCTCTGAAACGCTCATTTTTCACATAAGCCACTTTTCAGCGCTAAAACAGCCTCCAATCGCTCTGAAACGCTCATTTTTGACATAACCCACTTTTCAGCCTTAATGAATTAAATTCCAGGTAAAAACTCATTTGCCATGAAGAAGATCCAAATTCAACCAGTTCAGGCTAGTAAACCTGTTTGAAAGACCTTTTTTCAGTGAAATGCAGCTTAGTGCAAAAACAGGCTGCTCTCGCTCTGAAACGCTCATTTTTCACATAAGCCACTTTTCAGCGCTAAAACAGCCTCCAATCGCTCTGAAACGCTCATTTTTGACATAAGCCACTTTTCACCTTTAATGAATGAAATTCCAGGTAAAAACTCCTTTGCCATGAATAAGATCCAAATTCAACCAGTTCAGGCTAGTAAACCTGTTTGAAAGACCTTTTTTCAGTGAAATGCAGCTTAGTGCAAAAACAGGCTGCTCTCGCTCTGAAACGCTCATTTTTCACATAAGCCACTTTTCAGCCTTAGGCGACTGTACAGTGCTAAAACAGCCTCCAATCGCTCTGAAACGCTCATTTTTGACATAATCCACTTTTCACCTTTAATGAATGAAATTCCAGGTAAAAACTCCTTTGCCATGAAGAAGATCCAAATTCAACCAGTTCAGGCTAGTAAACCTGTTTGAAAGACCTTTTTTCAGTGAAATGCAGCTTAGTGCAAAAACAGGCTGCTCTCGCTCTGAAACGCTCATTTTTCACATAAGCCACTTTTCAGCGCTAAAACAGCCTCCAATCGCTCTGAAACGCTCATTTTTGACATAAGCCACTTTTCACCTTTAATGAATGAAATTCCAGGTAAAAACTCCTTTGCCATGAATAAGATCCAAATTCAACCAGTTCAGGCTAGTAAACCTGTTTGAAAGACCTTTTTTCAGTGAAATGCAGCTTAGTGCAAAAACAGGCTGCTCTCGCTCTGAAACGCTCATTTTTCACATAAGCCACTTTTCAGCGCTAAAACAGCCTCCAATCGCTCTGAAACGCTCATTTTTGACATAAGCCACTTTTCACCTTTAATGAATGAAATTCCAGGTAAAAACTCCTTTGCCATGAAGAAGATCCAAATTCAACCAGTTCAGGCTAGTAAACCTGTTTGAAAGACCTTTTTTCAGTGAAATGCAGCTTAGTGCAAAAACAGGCTGCTCTCGCTCTGAAACGCTCATTTTTCACATAAGCCACTTTTCAGCCTTAGGCGACTGTACAGTGCTAAAACAGCCTCCAATCGCTCTGAAACGCTCATTTTTGACATAATCCACTTTTCACCTTTAATGAATGAAATTCCAGGTAAAAACTCCTTTGCCATGAAGAAGATCCAAATTCAACCAGTTCAGGCTAGTAAACCTGTTTGAAAGACCTTTTTTCAGTGAAATGCAGCTTAGTGCAAAAACAGGCTGCTCTCGCTCTGAAACGCTCATTTTTCACATAAGCCACTTTTCAGCGCTAAAACAGCCTCCAATCGCTCTGAAACGCTCATTTTTGACATAAGCCACTTTTCACCTTTAATGAATGAAATTCCAGGTAAAAACTCCTTTGCCATGAATAAGATCCAAATTCAACCAGTTCAGGCTAGTAAACCTGTTTGAAAGACCTTTTTTCAGTGAAATGCAGCTTAGTGCAAAAACAGGCTGCTCTCGCTCTGAAACGCTCATTTTTCACATAAGCCACTTTTCAGCCTTAGGCGACTGTACAGTGCTAAAACAGCCTCCAATCGCTCTGAAACGCTCATTTTTGACATAATCCACTTTTCACCTTTAATGAATGAAATTCCAGGTAAAAACTCCTTTGCCATGAAGAAGATCCAAATTCAACCAGTTCAGGCTAGTAAACCTGTTTGAAAGACCTTTTTTCAGTGAAATGCAGCTTAGTGCAAAAACAGGCTGCTCTCGCTCTGAAACGCTCATTTTTCACATAAGCCACTTTTCAGCCTTAGGCGACTGTACAGTGCTAAAACAGCCTCCAATCGCTCTGAAACGCTCATTTTTCACATAAGCCACTTTTCAGCGCTAAAACAGCCTCCAATCGCTCTGAAACGCTCATTTTTGACATAACCCACTTTTCAGCCTTAATGAATTAAATTCCAGGTAAAAACTCATTTGCCATGAAGAAGATCCAAATTCAACCAGTTCAGGCTAGTAAACCTGTTTGAAAGACCTTTTTTCAGTGAAATGCAGCTTAGTGCAAAAACAGGCTGCTCTCGCTCTGAAACGCTCATTTTTCACATAAGCCACTTTTCAGCGCTAAAACAGCCTCCAATCGCTCTGAAACGCTCATTTTTGACATAAGCCACTTTTCACCTTTAATGAATGAAATTCCAGGTAAAAACTCCTTTGCCATGAATAAGATCCAAATTCAACCAGTTCAGGCTAGTAAACCTGTTTGAAAGACCTTTTTTCAGTGAAATGCAGCTTAGTGCAAAAACAGGCTGCTCTCGCTCTGAAACGCTCATTTTTCACATAACCCACTTTTCAGCGCTAAAACAGCCTCCAATCGCTCTGAAACGCTCATTTTTGACATAAGCCACTTTTCACCTTTAATGAATGAAATTCCAGGTAAAAACTCCTTTGCCATGAATAAGATCCAAATTCAACCAGTTCAGGCTAGTAAACCTGTTTGAAAGACCTTTTTTCAGTGAAATGCAGCTTAGTGCAAAAACAGGCTGCTCTCGCTCTGAAACGCTCATTTTTCACATAAGCCACTTTTCAGCCTTAGGCGACTGTACAGTGCTAAAACAGCCTCCAATCGCTCTGAAACGCTCATTTTTGACATAATCCACTTTTCACCTTTAATGAATGAAATTCCAGGTAAAAACTCCTTTGCCATGAAGAAGATCCAAATTCAACCAGTTCAGGCTAGTAAACCTGTTTGAAAGACCTTTTTTCAGTGAAATGCAGCTTAGTGCAAAAACAGGCTGCTCTCGCTCTGAAACGCTCATTTTTCACATAAGCCACTTTTCAGCCTTAGGCGACTGTACAGTGCTAAAACAGCCTCCAATCGCTCTGAAACGCTCATTTTTCACATAAGCCACTTTTCACCTTTAATGAATGAAATTCCAGGTAAAAACTCCTTTGCCATGAAGAAGATCCAAATTCAACCAGTTCAGGCTAGTAAACCTGTTTGAAAGACCTTTTTTCAGTGAAATGCAGCTTAGTGCAAAAACAGGCTGCTCTCGCTCTGAAACGCTCATTTTTCACATAAGCCACTTTTCAGCGCTAAAACAGCCTCCAATCGCTCTGAAACGCTCATTTTTGACATAAGCCACTTTTCACCTTTAATGAATGAAATTCCAGGTAAAAACTCCTTTGCCATGAATAAGATCCAAATTCAACCAGTTCAGGCTAGTAAACCTGTTTGAAAGACCTTTTTTCAGTGAAATGCAGCTTAGTGCAAAAACAGGCTGCTCTCGCTCTGAAACGCTCATTTTTCACATAAGCCACTTTTCAGCCTTAGGCGACTGTACAGTGCTAAAACAGCCTCCAATCGCTCTGAAACGCTCATTTTTGACATAATCCACTTTTCACCTTTAATGAATGAAATTCCAGGTAAAAACTCCTTTGCCATGAAGAAGATCCAAATTCAACCAGTTCAGGCTAGTAAACCTGTTTGAAAGACCTTTTTTCAGTGAAATGCAGCTTAGTGCAAAAACAGGCTGCTCTCGCTCTGAAACGCTCATTTTTCACATAAGCCACTTTTCAGCCTTAGGCGACTGTACAGTGCTAAAACAGCCTCCAATCGCTCTGAAACGCTCATTTTTCACATAAGCCACTTTTCAGCGCTAAAACAGCCTCCAATCGCTCTGAAACGCTCATTTTTGACATAACCCACTTTTCAGCCTTAATGAATTAAATTCCAGGTAAAAACTCATTTGCCATGAAGAAGATCCAAATTCAACCAGTTCAGGCTAGTAAACCTGTTTGAAAGACCTTTTTTCAGTGAAATGCAGCTTAGTGCAAAAACAGGCTGCTCTCGCTCTGAAACGCTCATTTTTCACATAAGCCACTTTTCAGCCTTAGGCGACTGTACAGTGCTAAAACAGCCTCCAATCGCTCTGAAACGCTCATTTTTGACATAATCCACTTTTCACCTTTAATGAATGAAATTCCAGGTAAAAACTCCTTTGCCATGAAGAAGATCCAAATTCAACCAGTTCAGGCTAGTAAACCTGTTTGAAAGACCTTTTTTCAGTGAAATGCAGCTTAGTGCAAAAACAGGCTGCTCTCGCTCTGAAACGCTCATTTTTCACATAAGCCACTTTTCAGCCTTAGGCGACTGTACAGTGCTAAAACAGCCTCCAATCGCTCTGAAACGCTCATTTTTCACATAAGCCACTTTTCAGCGCTAAAACAGCCTCCAATCGCTCTGAAACGCTCATTTTTGACATAACCCACTTTTCAGCCTTAATGAATTAAATTCCAGGTAAAAACTCATTTGCCATGAAGAAGATCCAAATTCAACCAGTTCAGGCTAGTAAACCTGTTTGAAAGACCTTTTTTCAGTGAAATGCAGCTTAGTGCAAAAACAGGCTGCTCTCGCTCTGAAACGCTCATTTTTCACATAAGCCACTTTTCAGCGCTAAAACAGCCTCCAATCGCTCTGAAACGCTCATTTTTGACATAAGCCACTTTTCACCTTTAATGAATGAAATTCCAGGTAAAAACTCCTTTGCCATGAAGAAGATCCAAATTCAACCAGTTCAGGCTAGTAAACCTGTTTGAAAGACCTTTTTTCAGTGAAATGCAGCTTAGTGCAAAAACAGGCTGCTCTCGCTCTGAAACGCTCATTTTTCACATAAGCCACTTTTCAGCCTTAGGCGACTGTACAGTGCTAAAACAGCCTCCAATCGCTCTGAAACGCTCATTTTTCACATAAGCCACTTTTCAGCCTTAGGCGACTGTACAGTGCTAAAACAGCCTCCAATCGCTCTGAAACGCTCATTTTTGACATAAGCCACTTTTCACCTTTAATGAATGAAATTCCAGGTAAAAACTCCTTTGCCATGAAGAAGATCCAAATTCAACCAGTTCAGGCTAGTAAACCTGTTTGAAAGACCTTTTTTCAGTGAAATGCAGCTTAGTGCAAAAACAGGCTGCTCTCGCTCTGAAACGCTCATTTTTCACATAAGCCACTTTTCAGCCTTAGGCGACTGTACAGTGCTAAAACAGCCTCCAATCGCTCTGAAACGCTCATTTTTGACATAATCCACTTTTCACCTTTAATGAATGAAATTCCAGGTAAAAACTCCTTTGCCATGAAGAAGATCCAAATTCAACCAGCTCAGGCTAGTAAACCTGTTTGAAAGACCTTTTTTCAGTGAAATGCAGCTTAGTGCAAAAACAGGCTGCTCTCGCTCTGAAACGCTCATTTTTCACATAAGCCACTTTTCAGCCTTAGGCGACTGTACAGTGCTAAAACAGCCTCCAATCGCTCTGAAACGCTCATTTTTCACATAAGCCACTTTTCAGCGCTAAAACAGCCTCCAATCGCTCTGAAACGCTCATTTTTGACATAACCCACTTTTCAGCCTTAATGAATTAAATTCCAGGTAAAAACTCATTTGCCATGAAGAAGATCCAAATTCAACCAGTTCAGGCTAGTAAACCTGTTTGAAAGACCTTTTTTCAGTGAAATGCAGCTTAGTGCAAAAACAGGCTGCTCTCGCTCTGAAACGCTCATTTTTCACATAAGCCACTTTTCAGCCTTAGGCGACTGTACAGTGCTAAAACAGCCTCCAATCGCTCTGAAACGCTCATTTTTCACATAAGCCACTTTTCAGCGCTAAAACAGCCTCCAATCGCTCTGAAACGCTCATTTTTGACATAACCCACTTTTCAGCCTTAATGAATTAAATTCCAGGTAAAAACTCATTTGCCATGAAGAAGATCCAAATTCAACCAGTTCAGGCTAGTAAACCTGTTTGAAAGACCTTTTTTCAGTGAAATGCAGCTTAGTGCAAAAACAGGCTGCTCTCGCTCTGAAACGCTCATTTTTCACATAAGCCACTTTTCAGCGCTAAAACAGCCTCCAATCGCTCTGAAACGCTCATTTTTGACATAAGCCACTTTTCACCTTTAATGAATGAAATTCCAGGTAAAAACTCCTTTGCCATGAAGAAGATCCAAATTCAACCAGTTCAGGCTAGTAAACCTGTTTGAAAGACCTTTTTTCAGTGAAATGCAGCTTAGTGCAAAAACAGGCTGCTCTCGCTCTGAAACGCTCATTTTTCACATAAGCCACTTTTCAGCCTTAGGCGACTGTACAGTGCTAAAACAGCCTCCAATCGCTCTGAAACGCTCATTTTTGACATAATCCACTTTTCACCTTTAATGAATGAAATTCCAGGTAAAAACTCCTTTGCCATGAAGAAGATCCAAATTCAACCAGTTCAGGCTAGTAAACCTGTTTGAAAGACCTTTTTTCAGTGAAATGCAGCTTAGTGCAAAAACAGGCTGCTCTCGCTCTGAAACGCTCATTTTTCACATAAGCCACTTTTCAGCGCTAAAACAGCCTCCAATCGCTCTGAAACGCTCATTTTTGACATAAGCCACTTTTCACCTTTAATGAATGAAATTCCAGGTAAAAACTCCTTTGCCATGAATAAGATCCAAATTCAACCAGTTCAGGCTAGTAAACCTGTTTGAAAGACCTTTTTTCAGTGAAATGCAGCTTAGTGCAAAAACAGGCTGCTCTCGCTCTGAAACGCTCATTTTTCACATAAGCCACTTTTCAGCCTTAGGCGACTGTACAGTGCTAAAACAGCCTCCAATCGCTCTGAAACGCTCATTTTTCACATAAGCCACTTTTCAGCGCTAAAACAGCCTCCAATCGCTCTGAAACGCTCATTTTTGACATAAGCCACTTTTCACCTTTAATGAATGAAATTCCAGGTAAAAACTCCTTTGCCATGAATAAGATCCAAATTCAACCAGTTCAGGCTAGTAAACCTGTTTGAAAGACCTTTTTTCAGTGAAATGCAGCTTAGTGCAAAAACAGGCTGCTCTCGCTCTGAAACGCTCATTTTTCACATAAGCCACTTTTCAGCCTTAGGCGACTGTACAGTGCTAAAACAGCCTCCAATCGCTCTGAAACGCTCATTTTTGACATAATCCACTTTTCACCTTTAATGAATGAAATTCCAGGTAAAAACTCCTTTGCCATGAAGAAGATCCAAATTCAACCAGTTCAGGCTAGTAAACCTGTTTGAAAGACCTTTTTTCAGTGAAATGCAGCTTAGTGCAAAAACAGGCTGCTCTCGCTCTGAAACGCTCATTTTTCACATAAGCCACTTTTCAGCCTTAGGCGACTGTACAGTGCTAAAACAGCCTCCAATCGCTCTGAAACGCTCATTTTTCACATAAGCCACTTTTCAGCGCTAAAACAGCCTCCAATCGCTCTGAAACGCTCATTTTTGACATAACCCACTTTTCAGCCTTAATGAATTAAATTCCAGGTAAAAACTCATTTGCCATGAAGAAGATCCAAATTCAACCAGTTCAGGCTAGTAAACCTGTTTGAAAGACCTTTTTTCAGTGAAATGCAGCTTAGTGCAAAAACAGGCTGCTCTCGCTCTGAAACGCTCATTTTTCACATAAGCCACTTTTCAGCCTTAGGCGACTGTACAGTGCTAAAACAGCCTCCAATCGCTCTGAAACGCTCATTTTTGACATAATCCACTTTTCACCTTTAATGAATGAAATTCCAGGTAAAAACTCCTTTGCCATGAAGAAGATCCAAATTCAACCAGTTCAGGCTAGTAAACCTGTTTGAAAGACCTTTTTTCAGTGAAATGCAGCTTAGTGCAAAAACAGGCTGCTCTCGCTCTGAAACGCTCATTTTTCACATAAGCCACTTTTCAGCCTTAGGCGACTGTACAGTGCTAAAACAGCCTCCAATCGCTCTGAAACGCTCATTTTTCACATAAGCCACTTTTCAGCGCTAAAACAGCCTCCAATCGCTCTGAAACGCTCATTTTTGACATAACCCACTTTTCAGCCTTAATGAATTAAATTCCAGGTAAAAACTCATTTGCCATGAAGAAGATCCAAATTCAACCAGTTCAGGCTAGTAAACCTGTTTGAAAGACCTTTTTTCAGTGAAATGCAGCTTAGTGCAAAAACAGGCTGCTCTCGCTCTGAAACGCTCATTTTTCACATAAGCCACTTTTCAGCGCTAAAACAGCCTCCAATCGCTCTGAAACGCTCATTTTTGACATAAGCCACTTTTCACCTTTAATGAATGAAATTCCAGGTAAAAACTCCTTTGCCATGAATAAGATCCAAATTCAACCAGTTCAGGCTAGTAAACCTGTTTGAAAGACCTTTTTTCAGTGAAATGCAGCTTAGTGCAAAAACAGGCTGCTCTCGCTCTGAAACGCTCATTTTTCACATAAGCCACTTTTCAGCGCTAAAACAGCCTCCAATCGCTCTGAAACGCTCATTTTTGACATAAGCCACTTTTCACCTTTAATGAATGAAATTCCAGGTAAAAACTCCTTTGCCATGAAGAAGATCCAAATTCAACCAGTTCAGGCTAGTAAACCTGTTTGAAAGACCTTTTTTCAGTGAAATGCAGCTTAGTGCAAAAACAGGCTGCTCTCGCTCTGAAACGCTCATTTTTCACATAAGCCACTTTTCAGCCTTAGGCGACTGTACAGTGCTAAAACAGCCTCCAATCGCTCTGAAACGCTCATTTTTGACATAAGCCACTTTTCACCTTTAATGAATGAAATTCCAGGTAAAAACTCCTTTGCCATGAAGAAGATCCAAATTCAACCAGTTCAGGCTAGTAAACCTGTTTGAAAGACCTTTTTTCAGTGAAATGCAGCTTAGTGCAAAAACAGGCTGCTCTCGCTCTGAAACGCTCATTTTTCACATAAGCCACTTTTCAGCGCTAAAACAGCCTCCAATCGCTCTGAAACGCTCATTTTTGACATAAGCCACTTTTCACCTTTAATGAATGAAATTCCAGGTAAAAACTCCTTTGCCATGAATAAGATCCAAATTCAACCAGTTCAGGCTAGTAAACCTGTTTGAAAGACCTTTTTTCAGTGAAATGCAGCTTAGTGCAAAAACAGGCTGCTCTCGCTCTGAAACGCTCATTTTTCACATAAGCCACTTTTCAGCCTTAGGCGACTGTACAGTGCTAAAACAGCCTCCAATCGCTCTGAAACGCTCATTTTTGACATAATCCACTTTTCACCTTTAATGAATGAAATTCCAGGTAAAAACTCCTTTGCCATGAAGAAGATCCAAATTCAACCAGTTCAGGCTAGTAAACCTGTTTGAAAGACCTTTTTTCAGTGAAATGCAGCTTAGTGCAAAAACAGGCTGCTCTCGCTCTGAAACGCTCATTTTTCACATAAGCCACTTTTCAGCCTTAGGCGACTGTACAGTGCTAAAACAGCCTCCAATCGCTCTGAAACGCTCATTTTTCACATAAGCCACTTTTCAGCGCTAAAACAGCCTCCAATCGCTCTGAAACGCTCATTTTTGACATAACCCACTTTTCAGCCTTAATGAATTAAATTCCAGGTAAAAACTCATTTGCCATGAAGAAGATCCAAATTCAACCAGTTCAGGCTAGTAAACCTGTTTGAAAGACCTTTTTTCAGTGAAATGCAGCTTAGTGCAAAAACAGGCTGCTCTCGCTCTGAAACGCTCATTTTTCACATAAGCCACTTTTCAGCCTTAGGCGACTGTACAGTGCTAAAACAGCCTCCAATCGCTCTGAAACGCTCATTTTTGACATAATCCACTTTTCACCTTTAATGAATGAAATTCCAGGTAAAAACTCCTTTGCCATGAAGAAGATCCAAATTCAACCAGTTCAGGCTAGTAAACCTGTTTGAAAGACCTTTTTTCAGTGAAATGCAGCTTAGTGCAAAAACAGGCTGCTCTCGCTCTGAAACGCTCATTTTTCACATAAGCCACTTTTCAGCCTTAGGCGACTGTACAGTGCTAAAACAGCCTCCAATCGCTCTGAAACGCTCATTTTTCACATAAGCCACTTTTCAGCGCTAAAACAGCCTCCAATCGCTCTGAAACGCTCATTTTTGACATAACCCACTTTTCAGCCTTAATGAATTAAATTCCAGGTAAAAACTCATTTGCCATGAAGAAGATCCAAATTCAACCAGTTCAGGCTAGTAAACCTGTTTGAAAGACCTTTTTTCAGTGAAATGCAGCTTAGTGCAAAAACAGGCTGCTCTCGCTCTGAAACGCTCATTTTTCACATAAGCCACTTTTCAGCCTTAGGCGACTGTACAGTGCTAAAACAGCCTCCAATCGCTCTGAAACGCTCATTTTTGACATAATCCACTTTTCACCTTTAATGAATGAAATTCCAGGTAAAAACTCCTTTGCCATGAAGAAGATCCAAATTCAACCAGTTCAGGCTAGTAAACCTGTTTGAAAGACCTTTTTTCAGTGAAATGCAGCTTAGTGCAAAAACAGGCTGCTCTCGCTCTGAAACGCTCATTTTTCACATAAGCCACTTTTCAGCCTTAGGCGACTGTACAGTGCTAAAACAGCCTCCAATCGCTCTGAAACGCTCATTTTTCACATAAGCCACTTTTCAGCGCTAAAACAGCCTCCAATCGCTCTGAAACGCTCATTTTTGACATAACCCACTTTTCAGCCTTAATGAATTAAATTCCAGGTAAAAACTCATTTGCCATGAAGAAGATCCAAATTCAACCAGTTCAGGCTAGTAAACCTGTTTGAAAGACCTTTTTTCAGTGAAATGCAGCTTAGTGCAAAAACAGGCTGCTCTCGCTCTGAAACGCTCATTTTTCACATAAGCCACTTTTCAGCGCTAAAACAGCCTCCAATCGCTCTGAAACGCTCATTTTTGACATAAGCCACTTTTCACCTTTAATGAATGAAATTCCAGGTAAAAACTCCTTTGCCATGAAGAAGATCCAAATTCAACCAGTTCAGGCTAGTAAACCTGTTTGAAAGACCTTTTTTCAGTGAAATGCAGCTTAGTGCAAAAACAGGCTGCTCTCGCTCTGAAACGCTCATTTTTCACATAAGCCACTTTTCAGCCTTAGGCGACTGTACAGTGCTAAAACAGCCTCCAATCGCTCTGAAACGCTCATTTTTGACATAAGCCACTTTTCACCTTTAATGAATGAAATTCCAGGTAAAAACTCCTTTGCCATGAAGAAGATCCAAATTCAACCAGTTCAGGCTAGTAAACCTGTTTGAAAGACCTTTTTTCAGTGAAATGCAGCTTAGTGCAAAAACAGGCTGCTCTCGCTCTGAAACGCTCATTTTTCACATAAGCCACTTTTCAGCCTTAGGCGACTGTACAGTGCTAAAACAGCCTCCAATCGCTCTGAAACGCTCATTTTTGACATAATCCACTTTTCACCTTTAATGAATGAAATTCCAGGTAAAAACTCCTTTGCCATGAAGAAGATCCAAATTCAACCAGTTCAGGCTAGTAAACCTGTTTGAAAGACCTTTTTTCAGTGAAATGCAGCTTAGTGCAAAAACAGGCTGCTCTCGCTCTGAAACGCTCATTTTTCACATAAGCCACTTTTCAGCCTTAGGCGACTGTACAGTGCTAAAACAGCCTCCAATCGCTCTGAAACGCTCATTTTTCACATAAGCCACTTTTCAGCGCTAAAACAGCCTCCAATCGCTCTGAAACGCTCATTTTTGACATAACCCACTTTTCAGCCTTAATGAATTAAATTCCAGGTAAAAACTCATTTGCCATGAAGAAGATCCAAATTCAACCAGTTCAGGCTAGTAAACCTGTTTGAAAGACCTTTTTTCAGTGAAATGCAGCTTAGTGCAAAAACAGGCTGCTCTCGCTCTGAAACGCTCATTTTTCACATAAGCCACTTTTCAGCCTTAGGCGACTGTACAGTGCTAAAACAGCCTCCAATCGCTCTGAAACGCTCATTTTTGACATAATCCACTTTTCACCTTTAATGAATGAAATTCCAGGTAAAAACTCCTTTGCCATGAAGAAGATCCAAATTCAACCAGTTCAGGCTAGTAAACCTGTTTGAAAGACCTTTTTTCAGTGAAATGCAGCTTAGTGCAAAAACAGGCTGCTCTCGCTCTGAAACGCTCATTTTTCACATAAGCCACTTTTCAGCCTTAGGCGACTGTACAGTGCTAAAACAGCCTCCAATCGCTCTGAAACGCTCATTTTTCACATAAGCCACTTTTCAGCGCTAAAACAGCCTCCAATCGCTCTGAAACGCTCATTTTTGACATAACCCACTTTTCAGCCTTAATGAATTAAATTCCAGGTAAAAACTCATTTGCCATGAAGAAGATCCAAATTCAACCAGTTCAGGCTAGTAAACCTGTTTGAAAGACCTTTTTTCAGTGAAATGCAGCTTAGTGCAAAAACAGGCTGCTCTCGCTCTGAAACGCTCATTTTTCACATAAGCCACTTTTCAGCCTTAGGCGACTGTACAGTGCTAAAACAGCCTCCAATCGCTCTGAAACGCTCATTTTTGACATAATCCACTTTTCACCTTTAATGAATGAAATTCCAGGTAAAAACTCCTTTGCCATGAAGAAGATCCAAATTCAACCAGTTCAGGCTAGTAAACCTGTTTGAAAGACCTTTTTTCAGTGAAATGCAGCTTAGTGCAAAAACAGGCTGCTCTCGCTCTGAAACGCTCATTTTTCACATAAGCCACTTTTCAGCCTTAGGCGACTGTACAGTGCTAAAACAGCCTCCAATCGCTCTGAAACGCTCATTTTTCACATAAGCCACTTTTCAGCGCTAAAACAGCCTCCAATCGCTCTGAAACGCTCATTTTTGACATAACCCACTTTTCAGCCTTAATGAATTAAATTCCAGGTAAAAACTCATTTGCCATGAAGAAGATCCAAATTCAACCAGTTCAGGCTAGTAAACCTGTTTGAAAGACCTTTTTTCAGTGAAATGCAGCTTAGTGCAAAAACAGGCTGCTCTCGCTCTGAAACGCTCATTTTTCACATAAGCCACTTTTCAGCCTTAGGCGACTGTACTAAAACAGCCTCCAATCGCTCTGAAACGCTCATTTTTGACATAATCCACTTTTCACCTTTAATGAATGAAATTCCAGGTAAAAACTCCTTTGCCATGAAGAAGATCCAAATTCAACCAGTTCAGGCTAGTAAACCTGTTTGAAAGACCTTTTTTCAGTGAAATGCAGCTTAGTGCAAAAACAGGCTGCTCTCGCTCTGAAACGCTGATTTTTCACATAAGCCACTTTTCAGCGCTAAAACAGCCTCCAATCGCTCTGAAACGCTCATTTTTGACATAAGCCACTTTTCACCTTTAATGAATGAAATTCCAGGTAAAAACTCCTTTGCCATGAAGAAGATCCAAATTCAACCAGTTCAGGCTAGTAAACCTGTTTGAAAGACCTTTTTTCAGTGAAATGCAGCTTAGTGCAAAAACAGGCTGCTCTCGCTCTGAAACGCTCATTTTTCACATAAGCCACTTTTCAGCCTTAGGCGACTGTACAGTGCTAAAACAGCCTCCAATCGCTCTGAAACGCTCATTTTTGACATAAGCCACTTTTCACCTTTAATGAATGAAATTCCAGGTAAAAACTCCTTTGCCATGAAGAAGATCCAAATTCAACCAGTTCAGGCTAGTAAACCTGTTTGAAAGACCTTTTTTCAGTGAAATGCAGCTTAGTGCAAAAACAGGCTGCTCTCGCTCTGAAACGCTCATTTTTCACATAAGCCACTTTTCAGCCTTAGGCGACTGTACAGTGCTAAAACAGCCTCCAATCGCTCTGAAACGCTCATTTTTGACATAATCCACTTTTCACCTTTAATGAATGAAATTCCAGGTAAAAACTCCTTTGCCATGAAGAAGATCCAAATTCAACCAGTTCAGGCTAGTAAACCTGTTTGAAAGACCTTTTTTCAGTGAAATGCAGCTTAGTGCAAAAACAGGCTGCTCTCGCTCTGAAACGCTCATTTTTCACATAAGCCACTTTTCAGCCTTAGGCGACTGTACAGTGCTAAAACAGCCTCCAATCGCTCTGAAACGCTCATTTTTGACATAATCCACTTTTCACCTTTAATGAATGAAATTCCAGGTAAAAACTCCTTTGCCATGAAGAAGATCCAAATTCAACCAGTTCAGGCTAGTAAACCTGTTTGAAAGACCTTTTTTCAGTGAAATGCAGCTTAGTGCAAAAACAGGCTGCTCTCGCTCTGAAACGCTCATTTTTCACATAAGCCACTTTTCAGCGCTAAAACAGCCTCCAATCGCTCTGAAACGCTCATTTTTGACATAAGCCACTTTTCACCTTTAATGAATGAAATTCCAGGTAAAAACTCCTTTGCCATGAAGAAGATCCAAATTCAACCAGTTCAGGCTAGTAAACCTGTTTGAAAGACCTTTTTTCAGTGAAATGCAGCTTAGTGCAAAAACAGGCTGCTCTCGCTCTGAAACGCTCATTTTTCACATAAGCCACTTTTCAGCGCTAAAACAGCCTCCAATCGCTCTGAAACCCTCATTTTTGACATAAGCCACTTTTCACCTTTAATGAATGAAATTCCAGGTAAAAACTCCTTTGCCATGAAGAAGATCCAAATTCAACCAGTTCAGGCTAGTAAACCTGTTTGAAAGACCTTTTTTCAGTGAAATGCAGCTTAGTGCAAAAACAGGCTGCTCTCGCTCTGAAACGCTCATTTTTCACATAAGCCACTTTTCAGCCTTAGGCGACTGTACAGTGCTAAAACAGCCTCCAATCGCTCTGAAACGCTCATTTTTGACATAATCCACTTTTCACCTTTAATGAATGAAATTCCAGGTAAAAACTCCTTTGCCATGAAGAAGATCCAAATTCAACCAGTTCAGGCTAGTAAACCTGTTTGAAAGACCTTTTTTCAGTGAAATGCAGCTTAGTGCAAAAACAGGCTGCTCTCGCTCTGAAACGCTCATTTTTCACATAAGCCACTTTTCAGCGCTAAAACAGCCTCCAATCGCTCTGAAACGCTCATTTTTGACATAAGCCACTTTTCACCTTTAATGAATGAAATTCCAGGTAAAAACTCCTTTGCCATGAATAAGATCCAAATTCAACCAGTTCAGGCTAGTAAACCTGTTTGAAAGACCTTTTTTCAGTGAAATGCAGCTTAGTGCAAAAACAGGCTGCTCTCGCTCTGAAACGCTCATTTTTCACATAAGCCACTTTTCAGCCTTAGGCGACTGTACAGTGCTAAAACAGCCTCCAATCGCTCTGAAACGCTCATTTTTGACATAATCCACTTTTCACCTTTAATGAATGAAATTCCAGGTAAAAACTCCTTTGCCATGAAGAAGATCCAAATTCAACCAGTTCAGGCTAGTAAACCTGTTTGAAAGACCTTTTTTCAGTGAAATGCAGCTTAGTGCAAAAACAGGCTGCTCTCGCTCTGAAACGCTCATTTTTCACATAAGCCACTTTTCAGCCTTAGGCGACTGTACAGTGCTAAAACAGCCTCCAATCGCTCTGAAACGCTCATTTTTGACATAATCCACTTTTCACCTTTAATGAATGAAATTCCAGGTAAAAACTCCTTTGCCATGAAGAAGATCCAAATTCAACCAGTTCAGGCTAGTAAACCTGTTTGAAAGACCTTTTTTCAGTGAAATGCAGCTTAGTGCAAAAACAGGCTGCTCTCGCTCTGAAACGCTCATTTTTCACATAAGCCACTTTTCAGCGCTAAAACAGCCTCCAATCGCTCTGAAACGCTCATTTTTGACATAAGCCACTTTTCACCTTTAATGAATGAAATTCCAGGTAAAAACTCCTTTGCCATGAATAAGATCCAAATTCAACCAGTTCAGGCTAGTAAACCTGTTTGAAAGACCTTTTTTCAGTGAAATGCAGCTTAGTGCAAAAACAGGCTGCTCTCGCTCTGAAACGCTCATTTTTCACATAAGCCACTTTTCAGCCTTAGGCGACTGTACAGTGCTAAAACAGCCTCCAATCGCTCTGAAACGCTCATTTTTGACATAATCCACTTTTCACCTTTAATGAATGAAATTCCAGGTAAAAACTCCTTTGCCATGAAGAAGATCCAAATTCAACCAGTTCAGGCTAGTAAACCTGTTTGAAAGACCTTTTTTCAGTGAAATGCAGCTTAGTGCAAAAACAGGCTGCTCTCGCTCTGAAACGCTCATTTTTCACATAAGCCACTTTTCAGCCTTAGGCGACTGTACAGTGCTAAAACAGCCTCCAATCGCTCTGAAACGCTCATTTTTGACATAAGCCACTTTTCACCTTTAATGAATTAAATTCCAGGTAAAAACTCCTTTGCCATGAAGAAGATCCAAATTCAACCAGTTCAGGCTAGTAAACCTGTTTGAAAGACCTTTTTTCAGTGAAATGCAGCTTAGTGCAAAAACAGGCTGCTCTCGCTCTGAAACGCTCATTTTTCACATAAGCCACTTTTCAGCGCTAAAACAGCCTCCAATCGCTCTGAAACGCTCATTTTTGACATAAGCCACTTTTCACCTTTAATGAATGAAATTCCAGGTAAAAACTCCTTTGCCATGAAGAAGATCCAAATTCAACCAGTTCAGGCTAGTAAACCTGTTTGAAAGACCTTTTTTCAGTGAAATGCAGCTTAGTGCAAAAACAGGCTGCTCTCGCTCTGAAACGCTCATTTTTCACATAAGCCACTTTTCAGCCTTAGGCGACTGTACAGTGCTAAAACAGCCTCCAATCGCTCTGAAACGCTCATTTTTGACATAATCCACTTTTCACCTTTAATGAATGAAATTCCAGGTAAAAACTCCTTTGCCATGAAGAAGATCCAAATTCAACCAGTTCAGGCTAGTAAAACTGTTTGAAAGACCTTTTTTCAGTGAAATGCAGCTTAGTGCAAAAACAGGCTGCTCTCGCTCTGAAACGCTCATTTTTCACATAAGCCACTTTTCAGCCTTAGGCGACTGTACAGTGCTAAAACAGCCTCCAATCGCTCTGAAACGCTCATTTTTCACATAATCCACTTTTCAGCCTTAATGAATTAAATTCCAGGTAAAAACTCATTTGCCATGAAGAAGATCCAAATTCAACCAGTTCAGGCTAGTAAACCTGTTTGAAAGACCTTTTTTCAGTGAAATGCAGCTTAGTGCAAAAACAGGCTGCTCTCGCTCTGAAACGCTCATTTTTCACATAAGCCACTTTTCAGCCTTAGGCGACTGTACAGTGCTAAAACAGCCTCCAATCGCTCTGAAACGCTCATTTTGGACATAATCCACTTTTCACCTTTAATGAATGAAATTCCAGGTAAAAACTCCTTTGCCATGAAGAAGATCCAAATTCAACCAGTTCAGGCTAGTAAACCTGTTTGAAAGACCTTTTTTCAGTGAAATGCAGCTTAGTGCAAAAACAGGCTGCTCTCGCTCTGAAACGCTCATTTTTCACATAAGCCACTTTTCAGCCTTAGGCGACTGTACAGTGCTAAAACAGCCTCCAATCGCTCTGAAACGCTCATTTTTGACATAACCCACTTTTCAGCCTTAATGAATTAAATTCCATGTAAAAACTCATTTGCCATGAAGAAGATCCAAATTCAACCAGTTCAGGCTAGTAAACCTGTTTGAAAGACCTTTTTTCAGTGAAATGCAGCTTAGTGCAAAAACAGGCTGCTCTCGCTCTGAAACGCTCATTTTTCACATAAGCCACTTTTCAGCGCTAAAACAGCCTCCAATCGCTCTGAAACGCTCATTTTTGACATAAGCCACTTTTCACCTTTAATGAATGAAATTCCAGGTAAAAACTCCTTTGCCATGAAGAAGATCCAAATTCAACCAGTTCAGGCTAGTAAACCTGTTTGAAAGACCTTTTTTCAGTGAAATGCAGCTTAGTGCAAAAACAGGCTGCTCTCGCTCTGAAACGCTCATTTTTCACATAAGCCACTTTTCAGCCTTAGGCGACTGTACAGTGCTAAAACAGCCTCCAATCGCTCTGAAACGCTCATTTTTGACATAATCCACTTTTCACCTTTAATGAATGAAATTCCAGGTAAAAACTCCTTTGCCATGAAGAAGATCCAAATTCAACCAGTTCAGGCTAGTAAACCTGTTTGAAAGACCTTTTTTCAGTGAAATGCAGCTTAGTGCAAAAACAGGCTGCTCTCGCTCTGAAACGCTCATTTTTCACATAAGCCACTTTTCAGCGCTAAAACAGCCTCCAATCGCTCTGAAACGCTCATTTTTGACATAAGCCACTTTTCACCTTTAATGAATGAAATTCCAGGTAAAAACTCCTTTGCCATGAAGAAGATCCAAATTCAACCAGTTCAGGCTAGTAAACCTGTTTGAAAGACCTTTTTTCAGTGAAATGCAGCTTAGTGCAAAAACAGGCTGCTCTCGCTCTGAAACGCTCATTTTTCACATAAGCCACTTTTCAGCGCTAAAACAGCCTCCAATCGCTCTGAAACGCTCATTTTTGACATAAGCCACTTTTCACCTTTAATGAATGAAATTCCAGGTAAAAACTCCTTTGCCATGAAGAAGATCCAAATTCAACCAGTTCAGGCTAGTAAACCTGTTTGAAAGACCTTTTTTCAGTGAAATGCAGCTTAGTGCAAAAACAGGCTGCTCTCGCTCTGAAACGCTCATTTTTCACATAAGCCACTTTTCAGCCTTAGGCGACTGTACAGTGCTAAAACAGCCTCCAATCGCTCTGAAACGCTCATTTTTGACATAATCCACTTTTCACCTTTAATGAATGAAATTCCAGGTAAAAACTCCTTTGCCATGAAGAAGATCCAAATTCAACCAGTTCAGGCTAGTAAACCTGTTTGAAAGACCTTTTTTCAGTGAAATGCAGCTTAGTGCAAAAACAGGCTGCTCTCGCTCTGAAACGCTCATTTTTCACATAAGCCACTTTTCAGCCTTAGGCGACTGTACAGTGCTAAAACAGCCTCCAATCGCTCTGAAACGCTCATTTTTGACATAATCCACTTTTCACCTTTAATGAATGAAATTCCAGGTAAAAACTCCTTTGCCATGAAGAAGATCCAAATTCAACCAGTTCAGGCTAGTAAACCTGTTTGAAAGACCTTTTTTCAGTGAAATGCAGCTTAGTGCAAAAACAGGCTGCTCTCGCTCTGAAACGCTCATTTTTCACATAAGCCACTTTTCAGCGCTAAAACAGCCTCCAATCGCTCTGAAACGCTCATTTTTGACATAAGCCACTTTTCACCTTTAATGAATGAAATTCCAGGTAAAAACTCCTTTGCCATGAAGAAGATCCAAATTCAACCAGTTCAGGCTAGTAAACCTGTTTGAAAGACCTTTTTTCAGTGAAATGCAGCTTAGTGCAAAAACAGGCTGCTCTCGCTCTGAAACGCTCATTTTTCACATAAGCCACTTTTCAGCCTTAGGCGACTGTACAGTGCTAAAACAGCCTCCAATCGCTCTGAAACGCTCATTTTTGACATAATCCACTTTTCACCTTTAATGAATGAAATTCCAGGTAAAAACTCCTTTGCCATGAAGAAGATCCAAATTCAACCAGTTCAGGCTAGTAAACCTGTTTGAAAGACCTTTTTTCAGTGAAATGCAGCTTAGTGCAAAAACAGGCTGCTCTCGCTCTGAAACGCTCATTTTTCACATAAGCCACTTTTCAGCCTTAGGCGACTGTACAGTGCTAAAACAGCCTCCAATCGCTCTGAAACGCTCATTTTTGACATAATCCACTTTTCACCTTTAATGAATGAAATTCCAGGTAAAAACTCCTTTGCCATGAAGAAGATCCAAATTCAACCAGTTCAGGCTAGTAAACCTGTTTGAAAGACCTTTTTTCAGTGAAATGCAGCTTAGTGCAAAAACAGGCTGCTCTCGCTCTGAAACGCTCATTTTTCACATAAGCCACTTTTCAGCGCTAAAACAGCCTCCAATCGCTCTGAAAGGCTCATTTTTGACATAAGCCACTTTTCACCTTTAATGAATGAAATTCCAGGTAAAAACTCCTTTGCCATGAAGAAGATCCAAATTCAACCAGTTCAGGCTAGTAAACCTGTTTGAAAGACCTTTTTTCAGTGAAATGCAGCTTAGTGCAAAAACAGGCTGCTCTCGCTCTGAAACGCTCATTTTTCACATAAGCCACTTTTCAGCCTTAGGCGACTGTACAGTGCTAAAACAGCCTCCAATCGCTCTGAAACGCTCATTTTTCACATAAGCCACTTTTCAGCCTTAGGCGACTGTACAGTGCTAAAACAGCCTCCAATCGCTCTGAAACGCTCATTTTTGACATAAGCCACTTTTCACCTTTAATGAATGAAATTCCAGGTAAAAACTCCTTTGCCATGAAGAAGATCCAAATTCAACCAGTTCAGGCTAGTAAACCTGTTTGAAAGACCTTTTTTCAGTGAAATGCAGCTTAGTGCAAAAACAGGCTGCTCTCGCTCTGAAACGCTCATTTTTCACATAAGCCACTTTTCAGCCTTAGGCGACTGTACAGTGCTAAAACAGCCTCCAATCGCTCTGAAACGCTCATTTTTGACATAATCCACTTTTCACCTTTAATGAATGAAATTCCAGGTAAAAACTCCTTTGCCATGAAGAAGATCCAAATTCAACCAGTTCAGGCTAGTAAACCTGTTTGAAAGACCTTTTTTCAGTGAAATGCAGCTTAGTGCAAAAACAGGCTGCTCTCGCTCTGAAACGCTCATTTTTCACATAAGCCACTTTTCAGCCTTAGGCGACTGTACAGTGCTAAAACAGCCTCCAATCGCTCTGAAACGCTCATTTTTGACATAAGCCACTTTTCACCTTTAATGAATTAAATTCCAGGTAAAAACTCCTTTGCCATGAAGAAGATCCAAATTCAACCAGTTCAGGCTAGTAAACCTGTTTGAAAGACCTTTTTTCAGTGAAATGCAGCTTAGTGCAAAAACAGGCTGCTCTCGCTCTGAAACGCTCATTTTTCACATAAGCCACTTTTCAGCGCTAAAACAGCCTCCAATCGCTCTGAAACGCTCATTTTTGACATAAGCCACTTTTCACCTTTAATGAATGAAATTCCAGGTAAAAACTCCTTTGCCATGAATAAGATCCAAATTCAACCAGTTCAGGCTAGTAAACCTGTTTGAAAGACCTTTTTTCAGTGAAATGCAGCTTAGTGCAAAAACAGGCTGCTCTCGCTCTGAAACGCTCATTTTTCACATAAGCCACTTTTCAGCCTTAGGCGACTGTACAGTGCTAAAACAGCCTCCAATCGCTCTGAAACGCTCATTTTTGACATAATCCACTTTTCACCTTTAATGAATGAAATTCCAGGTAAAAACTCCTTTGCCATGAAGAAGATCCAAATTCAACCAGTTCAGGCTAGTAAACCTGTTTGAAAGACCTTTTTTCAGTGAAATGCAGCTTAGTGCAAAAACAGGCTGCTCTCGCTCTGAAACGCTCATTTTTCACATAAGCCACTTTTCAGCCTTAGGCGACTGTACAGTGCTAAAACAGCCTCCAATCGCTCTGAAACGCTCATTTTGGACATAATCCACTTTTCACCTTTAATGAATGAAATTCCAGGTAAAAACTCCTTTGCCATGAAGAAGATCCAAATTCAACCAGTTCAGGCTAGTAAACCTGTTTGAAAGACCTTTTTTCAGTGAAATGCAGCTTAGTGCAAAAACAGGCTGCTCTCGCTCTGAAACGCTCATTTTTCACATAAGCCACTTTTCAGCCTTAGGCGACTGTACAGTGCTAAAACAGCCTCCAATCGCTCTGAAACGCTCATTTTTCACATAAGCCACTTTTCAGCGCTAAAACAGCCTCCAATCGCTCTGAAACGCTCATTTTTGACATAACCCACTTTTCAGCCTTAATGAATTAAATTCCAGGTAAAAACTCATTTGCCATGAAGAAGATCCAAATTCAACCAGTTCAGGCTAGTAAACCTGTTTGAAAGACCTTTTTTCAGTGAAATGCAGCTTAGTGCAAAAACAGGCTGCTCTCGCTCTGAAACGCTCATTTTTCACATAAGCCACTTTTCAGCGCTAAAACAGCCTCCAATCGCTCTGAAACGCTCATTTTTGACATAAGCCACTTTTCACCTTTAATGAATGAAATTCCAGGTAAAAACTCCTTTGCCATGAAGAAGATCCAAATTCAACCAGTTCAGGCTAGTAAACCTGTTTGAAAGACCTTTTTTCAGTGAAATGCAGCTTAGTGCAAAAACAGGCTGCTCTCGCTCTGAAACGCTCATTTTTCACATAAGCCACTTTTCAGCCTTAGGCGACTGTACAGTGCTAAAACAGCCTCCAATCGCTCTGAAACGCTCATTTTTGACATAATCCACTTTTCACCTTTAATGAATGAAATTCCAGGTAAAAACTCCTTTGCCATGAAGAAGATCCAAATTCAACCAGTTCAGGCTAGTAAACCTGTTTGAAAGACCTTTTTTCAGTGAAATGCAGCTTAGTGCAAAAACAGGCTGCTCTCGCTCTGAAACGCTCATTTTTCACATAAGCCACTTTTCAGCGCTAAAACAGCCTCCAATCGCTCTGAAACGCTCATTTTTGACATAAGCCACTTTTCACCTTTAATGAATGAAATTCCAGGTAAAAACTCCTTTGCCATGAAGAAGATCCAAATTCAACCAGTTCAGGCTAGTAAACCTGTTTGAAAGACCTTTTTTCAGTGAAATGCAGCTTAGTGCAAAAACAGGCTGCTCTCGCTCTGAAACGCTCATTTTTCACATAAGCCACTTTTCAGCGCTAAAACAGCCTCCAATCGCTCTGAAACGCTCATTTTTGACATAAGCCACTTTTCACCTTTAATGAATGAAATTCCAGGTAAAAACTCCTTTGCCATGAAGAAGATCCAAATTCAACCAGTTCAGGCTAGTAAACCTGTTTGAAAGACCTTTTTTCAGTGAAATGCAGCTTAGTGCAAAAACAGGCTGCTCTCGCTCTGAAACGCTCATTTTTCACATAAGCCACTTTTCAGCCTTAGGCGACTGTACAGTGCTAAAACAGCCTCCAATCGCTCTGAAACGCTCATTTTTGACATAATCCACTTTTCACCTTTAATGAATGAAATTCCAGGTAAAAACTCCTTTGCCATGAAGAAGATCCAAATTCAACCAGTTCAGGCTAGTAAACCTGTTTGAAAGACCTTTTTTCAGTGAAATGCAGCTTAGTGCAAAAACAGGCTGCTCTCGCTCTGAAACGCTCATTTTTCACATAAGCCACTTTTCAGCGCTAAAACAGCCTCCAATCGCTCTGAAACGCTCATTTTTGACATAAGCCACTTTTCACCTTTAATGAATGAAATTCCAGGTAAAAACTCCTTTGCCATGAAGAAGATCCAAATTCAACCAGTTCAGGCTAGTAAACCTGTTTGAAAGACCTTTTTTCAGTGAAATGCAGCTTAGTGCAAAAACAGGCTGCTCTCGCTCTGAAACGCTCATTTTTCACATAAGCCACTTTTCAGCCTTAGGCGACTGTACAGTGCTAAAACAGCCTCCAATCGCTCTGAAACGCTCATTTTTGACATAAGCCACTTTTCACCTTTAATGAATGAAATTCCAGGTAAAAACTCCTTTGCCATGAAGAAGATCCAAATTCAACCAGTTCAGGCTAGTAAACCTGTTTGAAAGACCTTTTTTCAGTGAAATGCAGCTTAGTGCAAAAACAGGCTGCTCTCGCTCTGAAACGCTCATTTTTCACATAAGCCACTTTTCAGCCTTAGGCGACTGTACAGTGCTAAAACAGCCTCCAATCGCTCTGAAACGCTCATTTTTGACATAATCCACTTTTCACCTTTAATGAATGAAATTCCAGGTAAAAACTCCTTTGCCATGAAGAAGATCCAAATTCAACCAGTTCAGGCTAGTAAACCTGTTTGAAAGACCTTTTTTCAGTGAAATGCAGCTTAGTGCAAAAACAGGCTGCTCTCGCTCTGAAACGCTCATTTTTCACATAAGCCACTTTTCAGCGCTAAAACAGCCTCCAATCGCTCTGAAAGGCTCATTTTTGACATAAGCCACTTTTCACCTTTAATGAATGAAATTCCAGGTAAAAACTCCTTTGCCATGAAGAAGATCCAAATTCAACCAGTTCAGGCTAGTAAACCTGTTTGAAAGACCTTTTTTCAGTGAAATGCAGCTTAGTGCAAAAACAGGCTGCTCTCGCTCTGAAACGCTCATTTTTCACATAAGCCACTTTTCAGCCTTAGGCGACTGTACAGTGCTAAAACAGCCTCCAATCGCTCTGAAACGCTCATTTTTCACATAAGCCACTTTTCAGCCTTAGGCGACTGTACAGTGCTAAAACAGCCTCCAATCGCTCTGAAACGCTCATTTTTGACATAAGCCACTTTTCACCTTTAATGAATGAAATTCCAGGTAAAAACTCCTTTGCCATGAAGAAGATCCAAATTCAACCAGTTCAGGCTAGTAAACCTGTTTGAAAGACCTTTTTTCAGTGAAATGCAGCTTAGTGCAAAAACAGGCTGCTCTCGCTCTGAAACGCTCATTTTTCACATAAGCCACTTTTCAGCCTTAGGCGACTGTACAGTGCTAAAACAGCCTCCAATCGCTCTGAAACGCTCATTTTTGACATAATCCACTTTTCACCTTTAATGAATGAAATTCCAGGTAAAAACTCCTTTGCCATGAAGAAGATCCAAATTCAACCAGTTCAGGCTAGTAAACCTGTTTGAAAGACCTTTTTTCAGTGAAATGCAGCTTAGTGCAAAAACAGGCTGCTCTCGCTCTGAAACGCTCATTTTTCACATAAGCCACTTTTCAGCCTTAGGCGACTGTACAGTGCTAAAACAGCCTCCAATCGCTCTGAAACGCTCATTTTTGACATAATCCACTTTTCACCTTTAATGAATGAAATTCCAGGTAAAAACTCCTTTGCCATGAAGAAGATCCAAATTCAACCAGTTCAGGCTAGTAAACCTGTTTGAAAGACCTTTTTTCAGTGAAATGCAGCTTAGTGCAAAAACAGGCTGCTCTCGCTCTGAAACGCTCATTTTTCACATAAGCCACTTTTCAGCGCTAAAACAGCCTCCAATCGCTCTGAAAGGCTCATTTTTGACATAAGCCACTTTTCACCTTTAATGAATGAAATTCCAGGTAAAAACTCCTTTGCCATGAAGAAGATCCAAATTCAACCAGTTCAGGCTAGTAAACCTGTTTGAAAGACCTTTTTTCAGTGAAATGCAGCTTAGTGCAAAAACAGGCTGCTCTCGCTCTGAAACGCTCATTTTTCACATAAGCCACTTTTCAGCCTTAGGCGACTGTACAGTGCTAAAACAGCCTCCAATCGCTCTGAAACGCTCATTTTTCACATAAGCCACTTTTCAGCCTTAGGCGACTGTACAGTGCTAAAACAGCCTCCAATCGCTCTGAAACGCTCATTTTTGACATAAGCCACTTTTCACCTTTAATGAATGAAATTCCAGGTAAAAACTCCTTTGCCATGAAGAAGATCCAAATTCAACCAGTTCAGGCTAGTAAACCTGTTTGAAAGACCTTTTTTCAGTGAAATGCAGCTTAGTGCAAAAACAGGCTGCTCTCGCTCTGAAACGCTCATTTTTCACATAAGCCACTTTTCAGCCTTAGGCGACTGTACAGTGCTAAAACAGCCTCCAATCGCTCTGAAACGCTCATTTTTGACATAATCCACTTTTCACCTTTAATGAATGAAATTCCAGGTAAAAACTCCTTTGCCATGAAGAAGATCCAAATTCAACCAGTTCAGGCTAGTAAACCTGTTTGAAAGACCTTTTTTCAGTGAAATGCAGCTTAGTGCAAAAACAGGCTGCTCTCGCTCTGAAACGCTCATTTTTCACATAAGCCACTTTTCAGCGCTAAAACAGCCTCCAATCGCTCTGAAACGCTCATTTTTGACATAAGCCACTTTTCACCTTTAATGAATGAAATTCCAGGTAAAAACTCCTTTGCCATGAAGAAGATCCAAATTCAACCAGTTCAGGCTAGTAAACCTGTTTGAAAGACCTTTTTTCAGTGAAATGCAGCTTAGTGCAAAAACAGGCTGCTCTCGCTCTGAAACGCTCATTTTTCACATAAGCCACTTTTCAGCCTTAGGCGACTGTACAGTGCTAAAACAGCCTCCAATCGCTCTGAAACGCTCATTTTTGACATAATCCACTTTTCACCTTTAATGAATGAAATTCCAGGTAAAAACTCCTTTGCCATGAAGAAGATCCAAATTCAACCAGTTCAGGCTAGTAAACCTGTTTGAAAGACCTTTTTTCAGTGAAATGCAGCTTAGTGCAAAAACAGGCTGCTCTCGCTCTGAAACGCTCATTTTTCACATAAGCCACTTTTCAGCCTTAGGCGACTGTACAGTGCTAAAACAGCCTCCAATCGCTCTGAAACGCTCATTTTTGACATAATCCACTTTTCACCTTTAATGAATGAAATTCCAGGTAAAAACTCCTTTGCCATGAATAAGATCCAAATTCAACCAGTTCAGGCTAGTAAACCTGTTTGAAAGACCTTTTTTCAGTGAAATGCAGCTTAGTGCAAAAACAGGCTGCTCTCGCTCTGAAACGCTCATTTTTCACATAAGCCACTTTTCAGCCTTAGGCGACTGTACAGTGCTAAAACAGCCTCCAATCGCTCTGAAACGCTCATTTTTGACATAATCCACTTTTCACCTTTAATGAATGAAATTCCAGGTAAAAACTCCTTTGCCATGAAGAAGATCCAAATTCAACCAGTTCAGGCTAGTAAACCTGTTTGAAAGACCTTTTTTCAGTGAAATGCAGCTTAGTGCAAAAACAGGCTGCTCTCGCTCTGAAACGCTCATTTTTCACATAAGCCACTTTTCAGCCTTAGGCGACTGTACAGTGCTAAAACAGCCTCCAATCGCTCTGAAACGCTCATTTTTCACATAAGCCACTTTTCAGCGCTAAAACAGCCTCCAATCGCTCTGAAACGCTCATTTTTGACATAACCCACTTTTCAGCCTTAATGAATTAAATTCCAGGTAAAAACTCATTTGCCATGAAGAAGATCCAAATTCAACCAGTTCAGGCTAGTAAACCTGTTTGAAAGACCTTTTTTCAGTGAAATGCAGCTTAGTGCAAAAACAGGCTGCTCTCGCTCTGAAACGCTCATTTTTCACATAAGCCACTTTTCAGCCTTAGGCGACTGTACAGTGCTAAAACAGCCTCCAATCGCTCTGAAACGCTCATTTTTCACATAAGCCACTTTTCAGCCTTAGGCGACTGTACAGTGCTAAAACAGCCTCCAATCGCTCTGAAACGCTCATTTTTGACATAAGCCACTTTTCACCTTTAATGAATGAAATTCCAGGTAAAAACTCCTTTGCCATGAAGAAGATCCAAATTCAACCAGTTCAGGCTAGTAAACCTGTTTGAAAGACCTTTTTTCAGTGAAATGCAGCTTAGTGCAAAAACAGGCTGCTCTCGCTCTGAAACGCTCATTTTTCACATAAGCCACTTTTCAGCCTTAGGCGACTGTACAGTGCTAAAACAGCCTCCAATCGCTCTGAAACGCTCATTTTTGACATAATCCACTTTTCACCTTTAATGAATGAAATTCCAGGTAAAAACTCCTTTGCCATGAAGAAGATCCAAATTCAACCAGTTCAGGCTAGTAAACCTGTTTGAAAGACCTTTTTTCAGTGAAATGCAGCTTAGTGCAAAAACAGGCTGCTCTCGCTCTGAAACGCTCATTTTTCACATAAGCCACTTTTCAGCCTTAGGCGACTGTACAGTGCTAAAACAGCCTCCAATCGCTCTGAAACGCTCATTTTTGACATAAGCCACTTTTCACCTTTAATGAATTAAATTCCAGGTAAAAACTCCTTTGCCATGAAGAAGATCCAAATTCAACCAGTTCAGGCTAGTAAACCTGTTTGAAAGACCTTTTTTCAGTGAAATGCAGCTTAGTGCAAAAACAGGCTGCTCTCGCTCTGAAACGCTCATTTTTCACATAAGCCACTTTTCAGCGCTAAAACAGCCTCCAATCGCTCTGAAACGCTCATTTTTGACATAAGCCACTTTTCACCTTTAATGAATGAAATTCCAGGTAAAAACTCCTTTGCCATGAATAAGATCCAAATTCAACCAGTTCAGGCTAGTAAACCTGTTTGAAAGACCTTTTTTCAGTGAAATGCAGCTTAGTGCAAAAACAGGCTGCTCTCGCTCTGAAACGCTCATTTTTCACATAAGCCACTTTTCAGCCTTAGGCGACTGTACAGTGCTAAAACAGCCTCCAATCGCTCTGAAACGCTCATTTTTGACATAATCCACTTTTCACCTTTAATGAATGAAATTCCAGGTAAAAACTCCTTTGCCATGAAGAAGATCCAAATTCAACCAGTTCAGGCTAGTAAACCTGTTTGAAAGACCTTTTTTCAGTGAAATGCAGCTTAGTGCAAAAACAGGCTGCTCTCGCTCTGAAACGCTCATTTTTCACATAAGCCACTTTTCAGCCTTAGGCGACTGTACAGTGCTAAAACAGCCTCCAATCGCTCTGAAACGCTCATTTTGGACATAATCCACTTTTCACCTTTAATGAATGAAATTCCAGGTAAAAACTCCTTTGCCATGAAGAAGATCCAAATTCAACCAGTTCAGGCTAGTAAACCTGTTTGAAAGACCTTTTTTCAGTGAAATGCAGCTTAGTGCAAAAACAGGCTGCTCTCGCTCTGAAACGCTCATTTTTCACATAAGCCACTTTTCAGCCTTAGGCGACTGTACAGTGCTAAAACAGCCTCCAATCGCTCTGAAACGCTCATTTTTCACATAAGCCACTTTTCAGCGCTAAAACAGCCTCCAATCGCTCTGAAACGCTCATTTTTGACATAACCCACTTTTCAGCCTTAATGAATTAAATTCCAGGTAAAAACTCATTTGCCATGAAGAAGATCCAAATTCAACCAGTTCAGGCTAGTAAACCTGTTTGAAAGACCTTTTTTCAGTGAAATGCAGCTTAGTGCAAAAACAGGCTGCTCTCGCTCTGAAACGCTCATTTTTCACATAAGCCACTTTTCAGCGCTAAAACAGCCTCCAATCGCTCTGAAACGCTCATTTTTGACATAAGCCACTTTTCACCTTTAATGAATGAAATTCCAGGTAAAAACTCCTTTGCCATGAAGAAGATCCAAATTCAACCAGTTCAGGCTAGTAAACCTGTTTGAAAGACCTTTTTTCAGTGAAATGCAGCTTAGTGCAAAAACAGGCTGCTCTCGCTCTGAAACGCTCATTTTTCACATAAGCCACTTTTCAGCCTTAGGCGACTGTACAGTGCTAAAACAGCCTCCAATCGCTCTGAAACGCTCATTTTTGACATAATCCACTTTTCACCTTTAATGAATGAAATTCCAGGTAAAAACTCCTTTGCCATGAAGAAGATCCAAATTCAACCAGTTCAGGCTAGTAAACCTGTTTGAAAGACCTTTTTTCAGTGAAATGCAGCTTAGTGCAAAAACAGGCTGCTCTCGCTCTGAAACGCTCATTTTTCACATAAGCCACTTTTCAGCGCTAAAACAGCCTCCAATCGCTCTGAAACGCTCATTTTTGACATAAGCCACTTTTCACCTTTAATGAATGAAATTCCAGGTAAAAACTCCTTTGCCATGAAGAAGATCCAAATTCAACCAGTTCAGGCTAGTAAACCTGTTTGAAAGACCTTTTTTCAGTGAAATGCAGCTTAGTGCAAAAACAGGCTGCTCTCGCTCTGAAACGCTCATTTTTCACATAAGCCACTTTTCAGCGCTAAAACAGCCTCCAATCGCTCTGAAACGCTCATTTTTGACATAAGCCACTTTTCACCTTTAATGAATGAAATTCCAGGTAAAAACTCCTTTGCCATGAAGAAGATCCAAATTCAACCAGTTCAGGCTAGTAAACCTGTTTGAAAGACCTTTTTTCAGTGAAATGCAGCTTAGTGCAAAAACAGGCTGCTCTCGCTCTGAAACGCTCATTTTTCACATAAGCCACTTTTCAGCCTTAGGCGACTGTACAGTGCTAAAACAGCCTCCAATCGCTCTGAAACGCTCATTTTTGACATAATCCACTTTTCACCTTTAATGAATGAAATTCCAGGTAAAAACTCCTTTGCCATGAAGAAGATCCAAATTCAACCAGTTCAGGCTAGTAAACCTGTTTGAAAGACCTTTTTTCAGTGAAATGCAGCTTAGTGCAAAAACAGGCTGCTCTCGCTCTGAAACGCTCATTTTTCACATAAGCCACTTTTCAGCGCTAAAACAGCCTCCAATCGCTCTGAAACGCTCATTTTTGACATAAGCCACTTTTCACCTTTAATGAATGAAATTCCAGGTAAAAACTCCTTTGCCATGAAGAAGATCCAAATTCAACCAGTTCAGGCTAGTAAACCTGTTTGAAAGACCTTTTTTCAGTGAAATGCAGCTTAGTGCAAAAACAGGCTGCTCTCGCTCTGAAACGCTCATTTTTCACATAAGCCACTTTTCAGCCTTAGGCGACTGTACAGTGCTAAAACAGCCTCCAATCGCTCTGAAACGCTCATTTTTGACATAAGCCACTTTTCACCTTTAATGAATGAAATTCCAGGTAAAAACTCCTTTGCCATGAAGAAGATCCAAATTCAACCAGTTCAGGCTAGTAAACCTGTTTGAAAGACCTTTTTTCAGTGAAATGCAGCTTAGTGCAAAAACAGGCTGCTCTCGCTCTGAAACGCTCATTTTTCACATAAGCCACTTTTCAGCCTTAGGCGACTGTACAGTGCTAAAACAGCCTCCAATCGCTCTGAAACGCTCATTTTTGACATAATCCACTTTTCACCTTTAATGAATGAAATTCCAGGTAAAAACTCCTTTGCCATGAAGAAGATCCAAATTCAACCAGTTCAGGCTAGTAAACCTGTTTGAAAGACCTTTTTTCAGTGAAATGCAGCTTAGTGCAAAAACAGGCTGCTCTCGCTCTGAAACGCTCATTTTTCACATAAGCCACTTTTCAGCGCTAAAACAGCCTCCAATCGCTCTGAAAGGCTCATTTTTGACATAAGCCACTTTTCACCTTTAATGAATGAAATTCCAGGTAAAAACTCCTTTGCCATGAAGAAGATCCAAATTCAACCAGTTCAGGCTAGTAAACCTGTTTGAAAGACCTTTTTTCAGTGAAATGCAGCTTAGTGCAAAAACAGGCTGCTCTCGCTCTGAAACGCTCATTTTTCACATAAGCCACTTTTCAGCCTTAGGCGACTGTACAGTGCTAAAACAGCCTCCAATCGCTCTGAAACGCTCATTTTTCACATAAGCCACTTTTCAGCCTTAGGCGACTGTACAGTGCTAAAACAGCCTCCAATCGCTCTGAAACGCTCATTTTTGACATAAGCCACTTTTCACCTTTAATGAATGAAATTCCAGGTAAAAACTCCTTTGCCATGAAGAAGATCCAAATTCAACCAGTTCAGGCTAGTAAACCTGTTTGAAAGACCTTTTTTCAGTGAAATGCAGCTTAGTGCAAAAACAGGCTGCTCTCGCTCTGAAACGCTCATTTTTCACATAAGCCACTTTTCAGCCTTAGGCGACTGTACAGTGCTAAAACAGCCTCCAATCGCTCTGAAACGCTCATTTTTGACATAATCCACTTTTCACCTTTAATGAATGAAATTCCAGGTAAAAACTCCTTTGCCATGAAGAAGATCCAAATTCAACCAGTTCAGGCTAGTAAACCTGTTTGAAAGACCTTTTTTCAGTGAAATGCAGCTTAGTGCAAAAACAGGCTGCTCTCGCTCTGAAACGCTCATTTTTCACATAAGCCACTTTTCAGCCTTAGGCGACTGTACAGTGCTAAAACAGCCTCCAATCGCTCTGAAACGCTCATTTTTGACATAATCCACTTTTCACCTTTAATGAATGAAATTCCAGGTAAAAACTCCTTTGCCATGAAGAAGATCCAAATTCAACCAGTTCAGGCTAGTAAACCTGTTTGAAAGACCTTTTTTCAGTGAAATGCAGCTTAGTGCAAAAACAGGCTGCTCTCGCTCTGAAACGCTCATTTTTCACATAAGCCACTTTTCAGCGCTAAAACAGCCTCCAATCGCTCTGAAAGGCTCATTTTTGACATAAGCCACTTTTCACCTTTAATGAATGAAATTCCAGGTAAAAACTCCTTTGCCATGAAGAAGATCCAAATTCAACCAGTTCAGGCTAGTAAACCTGTTTGAAAGACCTTTTTTCAGTGAAATGCAGCTTAGTGCAAAAACAGGCTGCTCTCGCTCTGAAACGCTCATTTTTCACATAAGCCACTTTTCAGCCTTAGGCGACTGTACAGTGCTAAAACAGCCTCCAATCGCTCTGAAACGCTCATTTTTCACATAAGCCACTTTTCAGCCTTAGGCGACTGTACAGTGCTAAAACAGCCTCCAATCGCTCTGAAACGCTCATTTTTGACATAAGCCACTTTTCACCTTTAATGAATGAAATTCCAGGTAAAAACTCCTTTGCCATGAAGAAGATCCAAATTCAACCAGTTCAGGCTAGTAAACCTGTTTGAAAGACCTTTTTTCAGTGAAATGCAGCTTAGTGCAAAAACAGGCTGCTCTCGCTCTGAAACGCTCATTTTTCACATAAGCCACTTTTCAGCCTTAGGCGACTGTACAGTGCTAAAACAGCCTCCAATCGCTCTGAAACGCTCATTTTTGACATAATCCACTTTTCACCTTTAATGAATGAAATTCCAGGTAAAAACTCCTTTGCCATGAAGAAGATCCAAATTCAACCAGTTCAGGCTAGTAAACCTGTTTGAAAGACCTTTTTTCAGTGAAATGCAGCTTAGTGCAAAAACAGGCTGCTCTCGCTCTGAAACGCTCATTTTTCACATAAGCCACTTTTCAGCGCTAAAACAGCCTCCAATCGCTCTGAAACGCTCATTTTTGACATAAGCCACTTTTCACCTTTAATGAATGAAATTCCAGGTAAAAACTCCTTTGCCATGAAGAAGATCCAAATTCAACCAGTTCAGGCTAGTAAACCTGTTTGAAAGACCTTTTTTCAGTGAAATGCAGCTTAGTGCAAAAACAGGCTGCTCTCGCTCTGAAACGCTCATTTTTCACATAAGCCACTTTTCAGCCTTAGGCGACTGTACAGTGCTAAAACAGCCTCCAATCGCTCTGAAACGCTCATTTTTGACATAATCCACTTTTCACCTTTAATGAATGAAATTCCAGGTAAAAACTCCTTTGCCATGAAGAAGATCCAAATTCAACCAGTTCAGGCTAGTAAACCTGTTTGAAAGACCTTTTTTCAGTGAAATGCAGCTTAGTGCAAAAACAGGCTGCTCTCGCTCTGAAACGCTCATTTTTCACATAAGCCACTTTTCAGCCTTAGGCGACTGTACAGTGCTAAAACAGCCTCCAATCGCTCTGAAACGCTCATTTTTGACATAATCCACTTTTCACCTTTAATGAATGAAATTCCAGGTAAAAACTCCTTTGCCATGAATAAGATCCAAATTCAACCAGTTCAGGCTAGTAAACCTGTTTGAAAGACCTTTTTTCAGTGAAATGCAGCTTAGTGCAAAAACAGGCTGCTCTCGCTCTGAAACGCTCATTTTTCACATAAGCCACTTTTCAGCCTTAGGCGACTGTACAGTGCTAAAACAGCCTCCAATCGCTCTGAAACGCTCATTTTTGACATAATCCACTTTTCACCTTTAATGAATGAAATTCCAGGTAAAAACTCCTTTGCCATGAAGAAGATCCAAATTCAACCAGTTCAGGCTAGTAAACCTGTTTGAAAGACCTTTTTTCAGTGAAATGCAGCTTAGTGCAAAAACAGGCTGCTCTCGCTCTGAAACGCTCATTTTTCACATAAGCCACTTTTCAGCCTTAGGCGACTGTACAGTGCTAAAACAGCCTCCAATCGCTCTGAAACGCTCATTTTTCACATAAGCCACTTTTCAGCGCTAAAACAGCCTCCAATCGCTCTGAAACGCTCATTTTTGACATAACCCACTTTTCAGCCTTAATGAATTAAATTCCAGGTAAAAACTCATTTGCCATGAAGAAGATCCAAATTCAACCAGTTCAGGCTAGTAAACCTGTTTGAAAGACCTTTTTTCAGTGAAATGCAGCTTAGTGCAAAAACAGGCTGCTCTCGCTCTGAAACGCTCATTTTTCACATAAGCCACTTTTCAGCGCTAAAACAGCCTCCAATCGCTCTGAAACGCTCATTTTTGACATAAGCCACTTTTCACCTTTAATGAATGAAATTCCAGGTAAAAACTCCTTTGCCATGAAGAAGATCCAAATTCAACCAGTTCAGGCTAGTAAACCTGTTTGAAAGACCTTTTTTCAGTGAAATGCAGCTTAGTGCAAAAACAGGCTGCTCTCGCTCTGAAACGCTCATTTTTCACATAAGCCACTTTTCAGCCTTAGGCGACTGTACAGTGCTAAAACAGCCTCCAATCGCTCTGAAACGCTCATTTTTGACATAATCCACTTTTCACCTTTAATGAATGAAATTCCAGGTAAAAACTCCTTTGCCATGAAGAAGATCCAAATTCAACCAGTTCAGGCTAGTAAACCTGTTTGAAAGACCTTTTTTCAGTGAAATGCAGCTTAGTGCAAAAACAGGCTGCTCTCGCTCTGAAACGCTCATTTTTCACATAAGCCACTTTTCAGCGCTAAAACAGCCTCCAATCGCTCTGAAACGCTCATTTTTGACATAAGCCACTTTTCACCTTTAATGAATGAAATTCCAGGTAAAAACTCCTTTGCCATGAATAAGATCCAAATTCAACCAGTTCAGGCTAGTAAACCTGTTTGAAAGACCTTTTTTCAGTGAAATGCAGCTTAGTGCAAAAACAGGCTGCTCTCGCTCTGAAACGCTCATTTTTCACATAAGCCACTTTTCAGCCTTAGGCGACTGTACAGTGCTAAAACAGCCTCCAATCGCTCTGAAACGCTCATTTTTGACATAATCCACTTTTCACCTTTAATGAATGAAATTCCAGGTAAAAACTCCTTTGCCATGAAGAAGATCCAAATTCAACCAGTTCAGGCTAGTAAACCTGTTTGAAAGACCTTTTTTCAGTGAAATGCAGCTTAGTGCAAAAACAGGCTGCTCTCGCTCTGAAACGCTCATTTTTCACATAAGCCACTTTTCAGCCTTAGGCGACTGTACAGTGCTAAAACAGCCTCCAATCGCTCTGAAACGCTCATTTTTGACATAATCCACTTTTCACCTTTAATGAATGAAATTCCAGGTAAAAACTCCTTTGCCATGAAGAAGATCCAAATTCAACCAGTTCAGGCTAGTAAACCTGTTTGAAAGACCTTTTTTCAGTGAAATGCAGCTTAGTGCAAAAACAGGCTGCTCTCGCTCTGAAACGCTCATTTTTCACATAAGCCACTTTTCAGCCTTAGGCGACTGTACAGTGCTAAAACAGCCTCCAATCGCTCTGAAACGCTCATTTTTCACATAAGCCACTTTTCAGCCTTAGGCGACTGTACAGTGCTAAAACAGCCTCCAATCGCTCTGAAACGCTCATTTTTGACATAAGCCACTTTTCACCTTTAATGAATGAAATTCCAGGTAAAAACTCCTTTGCCATGAAGAAGATCCAAATTCAACCAGTTCAGGCTAGTAAACCTGTTTGAAAGACCTTTTTTCAGTGAAATGCAGCTTAGTGCAAAAACAGGCTGCTCTCGCTCTGAAACGCTCATTTTTCACATAAGCCACTTTTCAGCCTTAGGCGACTGTACAGTGCTAAAACAGCCTCCAATCGCTCTGAAACGCTCATTTTTCACATAAGCCACTTTTCAGCGCTAAAACAGCCTCCAATCGCTCTGAAACGCTCATTTTTGACATAACCCACTTTTCAGCCTTAATGAATTAAATTCCAGGTAAAAACTCATTTGCCATGAAGAAGATCCAAATTCAACCAGTTCAGGCTAGTAAACCTGTTTGAAAGACCTTTTTTCAGTGAAATGCAGCTTAGTGCAAAAACAGGCTGCTCTCGCTCTGAAACGCTCATTTTTCACATAAGCCACTTTTCAGCGCTAAAACAGCCTCCAATCGCTCTGAAACGCTCATTTTTGACATAAGCCACTTTTCACCTTTAATGAATGAAATTCCAGGTAAAAACTCCTTTGCCATGAAGAAGATCCAAATTCAACCAGTTCAGGCTAGTAAACCTGTTTGAAAGACCTTTTTTCAGTGAAATGCAGCTTAGTGCAAAAACAGGCTGCTCTCGCTCTGAAACGCTCATTTTTCACATAAGCCACTTTTCAGCCTTAGGCGACTGTACAGTGCTAAAACAGCCTCCAATCGCTCTGAAACGCTCATTTTTGACATAATCCACTTTTCACCTTTAATGAATGAAATTCCAGGTAAAAACTCCTTTGCCATGAAGAAGATCCAAATTCAACCAGTTCAGGCTAGTAAACCTGTTTGAAAGACCTTTTTTCAGTGAAATGCAGCTTAGTGCAAAAACAGGCTGCTCTCGCTCTGAAACGCTCATTTTTCACATAAGCCACTTTTCAGCCTTAGGCGACTGTACAGTGCTAAAACAGCCTCCAATCGCTCTGAAACGCTCATTTTTGACATAAGCCACTTTTCACCTTTAATGAATTAAATTCCAGGTAAAAACTCCTTTGCCATGAAGAAGATCCAAATTCAACCAGTTCAGGCTAGTAAACCTGTTTGAAAGACCTTTTTTCAGTGAAATGCAGCTTAGTGCAAAAACAGGCTGCTCTCGCTCTGAAACGCTCATTTTTCACATAAGCCACTTTTCAGCGCTAAAACAGCCTCCAATCGCTCTGAAACGCTCATTTTTGACATAAGCCACTTTTCACCTTTAATGAATGAAATTCCAGGTAAAAACTCCTTTGCCATGAATAAGATCCAAATTCAACCAGTTCAGGCTAGTAAACCTGTTTGAAAGACCTTTTTTCAGTGAAATGCAGCTTAGTGCAAAAACAGGCTGCTCTCGCTCTGAAACGCTCATTTTTCACATAAGCCACTTTTCAGCCTTAGGCGACTGTACAGTGCTAAAACAGCCTCCAATCGCTCTGAAACGCTCATTTTTGACATAATCCACTTTTCACCTTTAATGAATGAAATTCCAGGTAAAAACTCCTTTGCCATGAAGAAGATCCAAATTCAACCAGTTCAGGCTAGTAAACCTGTTTGAAAGACCTTTTTTCAGTGAAATGCAGCTTAGTGCAAAAACAGGCTGCTCTCGCTCTGAAACGCTCATTTTTCACATAAGCCACTTTTCAGCCTTAGGCGACTGTACAGTGCTAAAACAGCCTCCAATCGCTCTGAAACGCTCATTTTTGACATAATCCACTTTTCACCTTTAATGAATGAAATTCCAGGTAAAAACTCCTTTGCCATGAAGAAGATCCAAATTCAACCAGTTCAGGCTAGTAAACCTGTTTGAAAGACCTTTTTTCAGTGAAATGCAGCTTAGTGCAAAAACAGGCTGCTCTCGCTCTGAAACGCTCATTTTTCACATAAGCCACTTTTCAGCCTTAGGCGACTGTACAGTGCTAAAACAGCCTCCAATCGCTCTGAAACGCTCATTTTTCACATAACCCACTTTTCACCCTTAATGAATTAAATTCCAGGTAAAAACTGCTTTGCCATGAAGAAGATCCAAATTCAACCAGTTGAGGCTAGTAAACCTGTTTGAAAGACCTTTTTTCAGTGAAATGCAGCTTAGTGCAAAAACAGGCTGCTCTCGCTCTGAAACGCTCATTTTTCACATAAGCCACTTTTCAGCGCTAAAACAGCCTCCAATCGCTCTGAAACGCTCATTTTTGACATAAGCCACTTTTCACCTTTAATGAATGAAATTCCAGGTAAAAACTCCTTTGCCATGAAGAAGATCCAAATTCAACCAGTTCAGGCTAGTAAACCTGTTTGAAAGACCTTTTTTCAGTGAAATGCAGCTTAGTGCAAAAACAGGCTGCTCTCGCTCTGAAACGCTCATTTTTCACATAAGCCACTTTTCAGCCTTAGGCGACTGTACAGTGCTAAAACAGCCTCCAATCGCTCTGAAACGCTCATTTTTCACATAAGCCACTTTTCAGCGCTAAAACAGCCTCCAATCGCTCTGAAACGCTCATTTTTGACATAACCCACTTTTCAGCCTTAATGAATTAAATTCCAGGTAAAAACTCATTTGCCATGAAGAAGATCCAAATTCAACCAGTTCAGGCTAGTAAACCTGTTTGAAAGACCTTTTTTCAGTGAAATGCAGCTTAGTGCAAAAACAGGCTGCTCTCGCTCTGAAACGCTCATTTTTCACATAAGCCACTTTTCAGCGCTAAAACAGCCTCCAATCGCTCTGAAACGCTCATTTTTGACATAAGCCACTTTTCACCTTTAATGAATGAAATTCCAGGTAAAAACTCCTTTGCCATGAAGAAGATCCAAATTCAACCAGTTCAGGCTAGTAAACCTGTTTGAAAGACCTTTTTTCAGTGAAATGCAGCTTAGTGCAAAAACAGGCTGCTCTCGCTCTGAAACGCTCATTTTTCACATAAGCCACTTTTCAGCCTTAGGCGACTGTACAGTGCTAAAACAGCCTCCAATCGCTCTGAAACGCTCATTTTTGACATAATCCACTTTTCACCTTTAATGAATGAAATTCCAGGTAAAAACTCCTTTGCCATGAAGAAGATCCAAATTCAACCAGTTCAGGCTAGTAAACCTGTTTGAAAGACCTTTTTTCAGTGAAATGCAGCTTAGTGCAAAAACAGGCTGCTCTCGCTCTGAAACGCTCATTTTTCACATAAGCCACTTTTCAGCCTTAGGCGACTGTACAGTGCTAAAACAGCCTCCAATCGCTCTGAAACGCTCATTTTTGACATAAGCCACTTTTCACCTTTAATGAATTAAATTCCAGGTAAAAACTCCTTTGCCATGAAGAAGATCCAAATTCAACCAGTTCAGGCTAGTAAACCTGTTTGAAAGACCTTTTTTCAGTGAAATGCAGCTTAGTGCAAAAACAGGCTGCTCTCGCTCTGAAACGCTCATTTTTCACATAAGCCACTTTTCAGCGCTAAAACAGCCTCCAATCGCTCTGAAACGCTCATTTTTGACATAAGCCACTTTTCACCTTTAATGAATGAAATTCCAGGTAAAAACTCCTTTGCCATGAATAAGATCCAAATTCAACCAGTTCAGGCTAGTAAACCTGTTTGAAAGACCTTTTTTCAGTGAAATGCAGCTTAGTGCAAAAACAGGCTGCTCTCGCTCTGAAACGCTCATTTTTCACATAAGCCACTTTTCAGCCTTAGGCGACTGTACAGTGCTAAAACAGCCTCCAATCGCTCTGAAACGCTCATTTTTGACATAATCCACTTTTCACCTTTAATGAATGAAATTCCAGGTAAAAACTCCTTTGCCATGAAGAAGATCCAAATTCAACCAGTTCAGGCTAGTAAACCTGTTTGAAAGACCTTTTTTCAGTGAAATGCAGCTTAGTGCAAAAACAGGCTGCTCTCGCTCTGAAACGCTCATTTTTCACATAAGCCACTTTTCAGCCTTAGGCGACTGTACAGTGCTAAAACAGCCTCCAATCGCTCTGAAACGCTCATTTTTGACATAAGCCACTTTTCACCTTTAATGAATGAAATTCCAGGTAAAAACTCCTTTGCCATGAAGAAGATCCAAATTCAACCAGTTCAGGCTAGTAAACCTGTTTGAAAGACCTTTTTTCAGTGAAATGCAGCTTAGTGCAAAAACAGGCTGCTCTCGCTCTGAAACGCTCATTTTTCACATAAGCCACTTTTCAGCCTTAGGCGACTGTACAGTGCTAAAACAGCCTCCAATCGCTCTGAAACGCTCATTTTTGACATAATCCACTTTTCACCTTTAATGAATGAAATTCCAGGAAAAAACTCCTTTGCCATGAAGAAGATCCAAATTCAACCAGTTCAGGCTAGTAAACCTGTTTGAAAGACCTTTTTTCAGTGAAATGCAGCTTAGTGCAAAAACAGGCTGCTCTCGCTCTGAAACGCTCATTTTTCACATAAGCCACTTTTCAGCCTTAGGCGACTGTACAGTGCTAAAACAGCCTCCAATCGCTCTGAAACGCTCATTTTTCACATAAGCCACTTTTCAGCGCTAAAACAGCCTCCAATCGCTCTGAAACGCTCATTTTTGACATAAGCCACTTTTCAGCCTTAATGAATGAAATTCCAGGTAAAAACTCCTTTGCCATGAAGAAGATCCAAATTCAACCAGTTCAGGCTAGTAAACCTGTTTGAAAGACCTTTTTTCAGTGAAATGCAGCTTAGTGCAAAAACAGGCTGCTCTCGCTCTGAAACGCTCATTTTTCACATAAGCCACTTTTCAGCCTTAGGCGACTGTACAGTGCTAAAACAGCCTCCAATCGCTCTGAAACGCTCATTTTTGACATAATCCACTTTTCACCTTTAATGAATGAAATTCCAGGTAAAAACTCCTTTGCCATGAAGAAGATCCAAATTCAACCAGTTCAGGCTAGTAAACCTGTTTGAAAGACCTTTTTTCAGTGAAATGCAGCTTAGTGCAAAAACAGGCTGCTCTCGCTCTGAAACGCTCATTTTTCACATAAGCCACTTTTCAGCGCTAAAACAGCCTCCAATCGCTCTGAAACGCTCATTTTTGACATAAGCCACTTTTCACCTTTAATGAATGAAATTCCAGGTAAAAACTCCTTTGCCATGAATAAGATCCAAATTCAACCAGTTCAGGCTAGTAAACCTGTTTGAAAGACCTTTTTTCAGTGAAATGCAGCTTAGTGCAAAAACAGGCTGCTCTCGCTCTGAAACGCTCATTTTTCACATAAGCCACTTTTCAGCCTTAGGCGACTGTACAGTGCTAAAACAGCCTCCAATCGCTCTGAAACGCTCATTTTTGACATAATCCACTTTTCACCTTTAATGAATGAAATTCCAGGTAAAAACTCCTTTGCCATGAAGAAGATCCAAATTCAACCAGTTCAGGCTAGTAAACCTGTTTGAAAGACCTTTTTTCAGTGAAATGCAGCTTAGTGCAAAAACAGGCTGCTCTCGCTCTGAAACGCTCATTTTTCACATAAGCCACTTTTCAGCCTTAGGCGACTGTACAGTGCTAAAACAGCCTCCAATCGCTCTGAAACGCTCATTTTTGACATAAGCCACTTTTCACCTTTAATGAATGAAATTCCAGGTAAAAACTCCTTTGCCATGAAGAAGATCCAAATTCAACCAGTTCAGGCTAGTAAACCTGTTTGAAAGACCTTTTTTCAGTGAAATGCAGCTTAGTGCAAAAACAGGCTGCTCTCGCTCTGAAACGCTCATTTTTCACATAAGCCACTTTTCAGCCTTAGGCGACTGTACAGTGCTAAAACAGCCTCCAATCGCTCTGAAACGCTCATTTTTCACATAAGCCACTTTTCAGCGCTAAAACAGCCTCCAATCGCTCTGAAACGCTCATTTTTGACATAACCCACTTTTCAGCCTTAATGAATTAAATTCCAGGTAAAAACTCATTTGCCATGAAGAAGATCCAAATTCAACCAGTTCAGGCTAGTAAACCTGTTTGAAAGACCTTTTTTCAGTGAAATGCAGCTTAGTGCAAAAACAGGCTGCTCTCGCTCTGAAACGCTCATTTTTCACATAAGCCACTTTTCAGCGCTAAAACAGCCTCCAATCGCTCTGAAACGCTCATTTTTGACATAAGCCACTTTTCACCTTTAATGAATGAAATTCCAGGTAAAAACTCCTTTGCCATGAATAAGATCCAAATTCAACCAGTTCAGGCTAGTAAACCTGTTTGAAAGACCTTTTTTCAGTGAAATGCAGCTTAGTGCAAAAACAGGCTGCTCTCGCTCTGAAACGCTCATTTTTCACATAAGCCACTTTTCAGCCTTAGGCGACTGTACAGTGCTAAAACAGCCTCCAATCGCTCTGAAACGCTCATTTTTGACATAATCCACTTTTCACCTTTAATGAATGAAATTCCAGGTAAAAACTCCTTTGCCATGAAGAAGATCCAAATTCAACCAGTTCAGGCTAGTAAACCTGTTTGAAAGACCTTTTTTCAGTGAAATGCAGCTTAGTGCAAAAACAGGCTGCTCTCGCTCTGAAACGCTCATTTTTCACATAAGCCACTTTTCAGCCTTAGGCGACTGTACAGTGCTAAAACAGCCTCCAATCGCTCTGAAACGCTCATTTTTGACATAATCCACTTTTCACCTTTAATGAATGAAATTCCAGGTAAAAACTCCTTTGCCATGAAGAAGATCCAAATTCAACCAGTTCAGGCTAGTAAACCTGTTTGAAAGACCTTTTTTCAGTGAAATGCAGCTTAGTGCAAAAACAGGCTGCTCTCGCTCTGAAACGCTCATTTTTCACATAAGCCACTTTTCAGCCTTAGGCGACTGTACAGTGCTAAAACAGCCTCCAATCGCTCTGAAACGCTCATTTTTGACATAATCCACTTTTCACCTTTAATGAATGAAATTCCAGGTAAAAACTCCTTTGCCATGAAGAAGATCCAAATTCAACCAGTTCAGGCTAGTAAACCTGTTTGAAAGACCTTTTTTCAGTGAAATGCAGCTTAGTGCAAAAACAGGCTGCTCTCGCTCTGAAACGCTCATTTTTCACATAAGCCACTTTTCAGCCTTAGGCGACTGTACAGTGCTAAAACAGCCTCCAATCGCTCTGAAACGCTCATTTTTGACATAATCCACTTTTCACCTTTAATGAATGAAATTCCAGGTAAAAACTCCTTTGCCATGAAGAAGATCCAAATTCAACCAGTTCAGGCTAGTAAACCTGTTTGAAAGACCTTTTTTCAGTGAAATGCAGCTTAGTGCAAAAACAGGCTGCTCTCGCTCTGAAACGCTCATTTTTCACATAAGCCACTTTTCAGCCTTAGGCGACTGTACAGTGCTAAAACAGCCTCCAATCGCTCTGAAACGCTCATTTTTCACATAAGCCACTTTTCAGCCTTAGGCGACTGTACAGTGCTAAAACAGCCTCCAATCGCTCTGAAACGCTCATTTTTCACATAACCCACTTTTCACCCTTAATGAATTAAATTCCAGGTAAAAACTGCTTTGCCATGAAGAAGATCCAAATTCAACCAGTTGAGGCTAGTAAACCTGTTTGAAAGACCTTTTTTCAGTGAAATGCAGCTTAGTGCAAAAACAGGCTGCTCTCGCTCTGAAACGCTCATTTTTCACATAAGCCACTTTTCAGCGCTAAAACAGCCTCCAATCGCTCTGAAACGCTCATTTTTGACATAAGCCACTTTTCACCTTTAATGAATGAAATTCCAGGTAAAAACTCCTTTGCCATGAAGAAGATCCAAATTCAACCAGTTCAGGCTAGTAAACCTGTTTGAAAGACCTTTTTTCAGTGAAATGCAGCTTAGTGCAAAAACAGGCTGCTCTCGCTCTGAAACGCTCATTTTTCACATAAGCCACTTTTCAGCCTTAGGCGACTGTACAGTGCTAAAACAGCCTCCAATCGCTCTGAAACGCTCATTTTTGACATAATCCACTTTTCACCTTTAATGAATGAAATTCCAGGTAAAAACTCCTTTGCCATGAAGAAGATCCAAATTCAACCAGTTCAGGCTAGTAAACCTGTTTGAAAGACCTTTTTTCAGTGAAATGCAGCTTAGTGCAAAAACAGGCTGCTCTCGCTCTGAAACGCTCATTTTTCACATAAGCCACTTTTCAGCCTTAGGCGACTGTACAGTGCTAAAACAGCCTCCAATCGCTCTGAAACGCTCATTTTTCACATAAGCCACTTTTCAGCGCTAAAACAGCCTCCAATCGCTCTGAAACGCTCATTTTTGACATAACCCACTTTTCATCCTTAATGAATTAAATTCCAGGTAAAAACTCATTTGCCATGAAGAAGATCCAAATTCAACCAGTTCAGGCTAGTAAACCTGTTTGAAAGACCTTTTTTCAGTGAAATGCAGCTTAGTGCAAAAACAGGCTGCTCTCGCTCTGAAACGCTCATTTTTCACATAAGCCACTTTTCAGCGCTAAAACAGCCTCCAATCGCTCTGAAACGCTCATTTTTGACATAAGCCACTTTTCACCTTTAATGAATGAAATTCCAGGTAAAAACTCCTTTGCCATGAAGAAGATCCAAATTCAACCAGTTCAGGCTAGTAAACCTGTTTGAAAGACCTTTTTTCAGTGAAATGCAGCTTAGTGCAAAAACAGGCTGCTCTCGCTCTGAAACGCTCATTTTTCACATAAGCCACTTTTCAGCGCTAAAACAGCCTCCAATCGCTCTGAAACGCTCATTTTTGACATAAGCCACTTTTCACCTTTAATGAATGAAATTCCAGGTAAAAACTCCTTTGCCATGAAGAAGATCCAAATTCAACCAGTTCAGGCTAGTAAACCTGTTTGAAAGACCTTTTTTCAGTGAAATGCAGCTTAGTGCAAAAACAGGCTGCTCTCGCTCTGAAACGCTCATTTTTCACATAAGCCACTTTTCAGCCTTAGGCGACTGTACAGTGCTAAAACAGCCTCCAATCGCTCTGAAACGCTCATTTTTGACATAATCCACTTTTCACCTTTAATGAATGAAATTCCAGGTAAAAACTCCTTTGCCATGAAGAAGATCCAAATTCAACCAGTTCAGGCTAGTAAACCTGTTTGAAAGACCTTTTTTCAGTGAAATGCAGCTTAGTGCAAAAACAGGCTGCTCTCGCTCTGAAACGCTCATTTTTCACATAAGCCACTTTTCAGCCTTAGGCGACTGTACAGTGCTAAAACAGCCTCCAATCGCTCTGAAACGCTCATTTTTCACATAAGCCACTTTTCAGCGCTAAAACAGCCTCCAATCGCTCTGAAACGCTCATTTTTGACATAACCCACTTTTCATCCTTAATGAATTAAATTCCAGGTAAAAACTCATTTGCCATGAAGAAGATCCAAATTCAACCAGTTCAGGCTAGTAAACCTGTTTGAAAGACCTTTTTTCAGTGAAATGCAGCTTAGTGCAAAAACAGGCTGCTCTCGCTCTGAAACGCTCATTTTTCACATAAGCCACTTTTCAGCGCTAAAACAGCCTCCAATCGCTCTGAAACGCTCATTTTTGACATAAGCCACTTTTCACCTTTAATGAATGAAATTCCAGGTAAAAACTCCTTTGCCATGAATAAGATCCAAATTCAACCAGTTCAGGCTAGTAAACCTGTTTGAAAGACCTTTTTTCAGTGAAATGCAGCTTAGTGCAAAAACAGGCTGCTCTCGCTCTGAAACGCTCATTTTTCACATAAGCCACTTTTCAGCCTTAGGCGACTGTACAGTGCTAAAACAGCCTCCAATCGCTCTGAAACGCTCATTTTTGACATAATCCACTTTTCACCTTTAATGAATGAAATTCCAGGTAAAAACTCCTTTGCCATGAAGAAGATCCAAATTCAACCAGTTCAGGCTAGTAAACCTGTTTGAAAGACCTTTTTTCAGTGAAATGCAGCTTAGTGCAAAAACAGGCTGCTCTCGCTCTGAAACGCTCATTTTTCACATAAGCCACTTTTCAGCCTTAGGCGACTGTACAGTGCTAAAACAGCCTCCAATCGCTCTGAAACGCTCATTTTTCACATAAGCCACTTTTCAGCGCTAAAACAGCCTCCAATCGCTCTGAAACGCTCATTTTTGACATAACCCACTTTTCAGCCTTAATGAATTAAATTCCAGGTAAAAACTCATTTGCCATGAAGAAGATCCAAATTCAACCAGTTCAGGCTAGTAAACCTGTTTGAAAGACCTTTTTTCAGTGAAATGCAGCTTAGTGCAAAAACAGGCTGCTCTCGCTCTGAAACGCTCATTTTTCACATAAGCCACTTTTCAGCCTTAGGCGACTGTACAGTGCTAAAACAGCCTCCAATCGCTCTGAAACGCTCATTTTTCACATAAGCCACTTTTCAGCGCTAAAACAGCCTCCAATCGCTCTGAAACGCTCATTTTTGACATAACCCACTTTTCAGCCTTAATGAATTAAATTCCAGGTAAAAACTCATTTGCCATGAAGAAGATCCAAATTCAACCAGTTCAGGCTAGTAAACCTGTTTGAAAGACCTTTTTTCAGTGAAATGCAGCTTAGTGCAAAAACAGGCTGCTCTCGCTCTGAAACGCTCATTTTTCACATAAGCCACTTTTCAGCCTTAGGCGACTGTACAGTGCTAAAACAGCCTCCAATCGCTCTGAAACGCTCATTTTTGACATAATCCACTTTTCACCTTTAATGAATGAAATTCCAGGTAAAAACTCCTTTGCCATGAAGAAGATCCAAATTCAACCAGTTCAGGCTAGTAAACCTGTTTGAAAGACCTTTTTTCAGTGAAATGCAGCTTAGTGCAAAAACAGGCTGCTCTCGCTCTGAAACGCTCATTTTTCACATAAGCCACTTTTCAGCCTTAGGCGACTGTACAGTGCTAAAACAGCCTCCAATCGCTCTGAAACGCTCATTTTTCACATAAGCCACTTTTCAGCGCTAAAACAGCCTCCAATCGCTCTGAAACGCTCATTTTTGACATAACCCACTTTTCAGCCTTAATGAATTAAATTCCAGGTAAAAACTCATTTGCCATGAAGAAGATCCAAATTCAACCAGTTCAGGCTAGTAAACCTGTTTGAAAGACCTTTTTTCAGTGAAATGCAGCTTAGTGCAAAAACAGGCTGCTCTCGCTCTGAAACGCTCATTTTTCACATAAGCCACTTTTCAGCCTTAGGCGACTGTACAGTGCTAAAACAGCCTCCAATCGCTCTGAAACGCTCATTTTTGACATAATCCACTTTTCACCTTTAATGAATGAAATTCCAGGTAAAAACTCCTTTGCCATGAAGAAGATCCAAATTCAACCAGTTCAGGCTAGTAAACCTGTTTGAAAGACCTTTTTTCAGTGAAATGCAGCTTAGTGCAAAAACAGGCTGCTCTCGCTCTGAAACGCTCATTTTTCACATAAGCCACTTTTCAGCCTTAGGCGACTGTACAGTGCTAAAACAGCCTCCAATCGCTCTGAAACGCTCATTTTTGACATAAGCCACTTTTCACCTTTAATGAATGAAATTCCAGGTAAAAACTCCTTTGCCATGAAGAAGATCCAAATTCAACCAGTTCAGGCTAGTAAACCTGTTTGAAAGACCTTTTTTCAGTGAAATGCAGCTTAGTGCAAAAACAGGCTGCTCTCGCTCTGAAACGCTCATTTTTCACATAAGCCACTTTTCAGCGCTAAAACAGCCTCCAATCGCTCTGAAACGCTCATTTTTGACATAAGCCACTTTTCACCTTTAATGAATGAAATTCCAGGTAAAAACTCCTTTGCCATGAATAAGATCCAAATTCAACCAGTTCAGGCTAGTAAACCTGTTTGAAAGACCTTTTTTCAGTGAAATGCAGCTTAGTGCAAAAACAGGCTGCTCTCGCTCTGAAACGCTCATTTTTCACATAAGCCACTTTTCAGCCTTAGGCGACTGTACAGTGCTAAAACAGCCTCCAATCGCTCTGAAACGCTCATTTTTGACATAAGCCACTTTTCAGCCTTAATGAATTAAATTCCAGGTAAAAACTCCTTTGCCATGAAGAAGATCCAAATTCAACAAGTTCAGGCTAGTAAACCTGTTTGAAAGACCTTTTTTCAGTGAAATGCAGCTTAGTGCAAAAACAGGCTGCTCTCGCTCTGAAACGCTCATTTTTCACATAAGCCACTTTTCAGCCTTAGGCGACTGTACAGTGCTAAAACAGCCTCCAATCGCTCTGAAACGCTCATTTTTCACATAAGCCACTTTTCACCTTTAATGAATGAAATTCCAGGTAAAAACTCCTTTGCCATGAAGAAGATCCAAATTCAACCAGTTCAGGCTAGTAAACCTGTTTGAAAGACCTTTTTTCAGTGAAATGCAGCTTAGTGCAAAAACAGGCTGCTCTCGCTCTGAAACGCTCATTTTTCACATAAGCCACTTTTCAGCCTTAGGCGACTGTACAGTGCTAAAACAGCCTCCAATCGCTCTGAAACGCTCATTTTTCACATAAGCCACTTTTCAGCCTTAGGCGACTGTACAGTGCTAAAACAGCCTCCAATCGCTCTGAAACGCTCATTTTTCACATAAGCCACTTTTCAGCGCTAAAACAGCCTCCAATCGCTCTGAAACGCTCATTTTTGACATAACCCACTTTTCAGCCTTAATGAATTAAATTCCAGGTAAAAACTCATTTGCCATGAAGAAGATCCAAATTCAACCAGTTCAGGCTAGTAAACCTGTTTGAAAGACCTTTTTTCAGTGAAATGCAGCTTAGTGCAAAAACAGGCTGCTCTCGCTCTGAAACGCTCATTTTTCACATAAGCCACTTTTCAGCGCTAAAACAGCCTCCAATCGCTCTGAAACGCTCATTTTTGACATAAGCCACTTTTCACCTTTAATGAATGAAATTCCAGGTAAAAACTCCTTTGCCATGAAGAAGATCCAAATTCAACCAGTTCAGGCTAGTAAACCTGTTTGAAAGACCTTTTTTCAGTGAAATGCAGCTTAGTGCAAAAACAGGCTGCTCTCGCTCTGAAACGCTCATTTTTCACATAAGCCACTTTTCAGCCTTAGGCGACTGTACAGTGCTAAAACAGCCTCCAATCGCTCTGAAACGCTCATTTTTCACATAAGCCACTTTTCAGCGCTAAAACAGCCTCCAATCGCTCTGAAACGCTCATTTTTGACATAACCCACTTTTCAGCCTTAATGAATTAAATTCCAGGTAAAAACTCATTTGCCATGAAGAAGATCCAAATTCAACCAGTTCAGGCTAGTAAACCTGTTTGAAAGACCTTTTTTCAGTGAAATGCAGCTTAGTGCAAAAACAGGCTGCTCTCGCTCTGAAACGCTCATTTTTCACATAAGCCACTTTTCAGCCTTAGGCGACTGTACAGTGCTAAAACAGCCTCCAATCGCTCTGAAACGCTCATTTTTGACATAATCCACTTTTCACCTTTAATGAATGAAATTCCAGGTAAAAACTCCTTTGCCATGAAGAAGATCCAAATTCAACCAGTTCAGGCTAGTAAACCTGTTTGAAAGACCTTTTTTCAGTGAAATGCAGCTTAGTGCAAAAACAGGCTGCTCTCGCTCTGAAACGCTCATTTTTCACATAAGCCACTTTTCAGCCTTAGGCGACTGTACAGTGCTAAAACAGCCTCCAATCGCTCTGAAACGCTCATTTTTCACATAAGCCACTTTTCAGCGCTAAAACAGCCTCCAATCGCTCTGAAACGCTCATTTTTGACATAACCCACTTTTCAGCCTTAATGAATTAAATTCCAGGTAAAAACTCATTTGCCATGAAGAAGATCCAAATTCAACCAGTTCAGGCTAGTAAACCTGTTTGAAAGACCTTTTTTCAGTGAAATGCAGCTTAGTGCAAAAACAGGCTGCTCTCGCTCTGAAACGCTCATTTTTCACATAAGCCACTTTTCAGCCTTAGGCGACTGTACAGTGCTAAAACAGCCTCCAATCGCTCTGAAACGCTCATTTTTGACATAATCCACTTTTCACCTTTAATGAATGAAATTCCAGGTAAAAACTCCTTTGCCATGAAGAAGATCCAAATTCAACCAGTTCAGGCTAGTAAACCTGTTTGAAAGACCTTTTTTCAGTGAAATGCAGCTTAGTGCAAAAACAGGCTGCTCTCGCTCTGAAACGCTCATTTTTCACATAAGCCACTTTTCAGCCTTAGGCGACTGTACAGTGCTAAAACAGCCTCCAATCGCTCTGAAACGCTCATTTTTGACATAAGCCACTTTTCACCTTTAATGAATGAAATTCCAGGTAAAAACTCCTTTGCCATGAAGAAGATCCAAATTCAACCAGTTCAGGCTAGTAAACCTGTTTGAAAGACCTTTTTTCAGTGAAATGCAGCTTAGTGCAAAAACAGGCTGCTCTCGCTCTGAAACGCTCATTTTTCACATAAGCCACTTTTCAGCGCTAAAACAGCCTCCAATCGCTCTGAAACGCTCATTTTTGACATAAGCCACTTTTCACCTTTAATGAATGAAATTCCAGGTAAAAACTCCTTTGCCATGAATAAGATCCAAATTCAACCAGTTCAGGCTAGTAAACCTGTTTGAAAGACCTTTTTTCAGTGAAATGCAGCTTAGTGCAAAAACAGGCTGCTCTCGCTCTGAAACGCTCATTTTTCACATAAGCCACTTTTCAGCCTTAGGCGACTGTACAGTGCTAAAACAGCCTCCAATCGCTCTGAAACGCTCATTTTTGACATAAGCCACTTTTCAGCCTTAATGAATTAAATTCCAGGTAAAAACTCCTTTGCCATGAAGAAGATCCAAATTCAACAAGTTCAGGCTAGTAAACCTGTTTGAAAGACCTTTTTTCAGTGAAATGCAGCTTAGTGCAAAAACAGGCTGCTCTCGCTCTGAAACGCTCATTTTTCACATAAGCCACTTTTCAGCCTTAGGCGACTGTACAGTGCTAAAACAGCCTCCAATCGCTCTGAAACGCTCATTTTTCACATAAGCCACTTTTCACCTTTAATGAATGAAATTCCAGGTAAAAACTCCTTTGCCATGAAGAAGATCCAAATTCAACCAGTTCAGGCTAGTAAACCTGTTTGAAAGACCTTTTTTCAGTGAAATGCAGCTTAGTGCAAAAACAGGCTGCTCTCGCTCTGAAACGCTCATTTTTCACATAAGCCACTTTTCAGCCTTAGGCGACTGTACAGTGCTAAAACAGCCTCCAATCGCTCTGAAACGCTCATTTTTCACATAAGCCACTTTTCAGCCTTAGGCGACTGTACAGTGCTAAAACAGCCTCCAATCGCTCTGAAACGCTCATTTTTCACATAAGCCACTTTTCAGCGCTAAAACAGCCTCCAATCGCTCTGAAACGCTCATTTTTGACATAACCCACTTTTCAGCCTTAATGAATTAAATTCCAGGTAAAAACTCATTTGCCATGAAGAAGATCCAAATTCAACCAGTTCAGGCTAGTAAACCTGTTTGAAAGACCTTTTTTCAGTGAAATGCAGCTTAGTGCAAAAACAGGCTGCTCTCGCTCTGAAACGCTCATTTTTCACATAAGCCACTTTTCAGCGCTAAAACAGCCTCCAATCGCTCTGAAACGCTCATTTTTGACATAAGCCACTTTTCACCTTTAATGAATGAAATTCCAGGTAAAAACTCCTTTGCCATGAAGAAGATCCAAATTCAACCAGTTCAGGCTAGTAAACCTGTTTGAAAGACCTTTTTTCAGTGAAATGCAGCTTAGTGCAAAAACAGGCTGCTCTCGCTCTGAAACGCTCATTTTTCACATAAGCCACTTTTCAGCCTTAGGCGACTGTACAGTGCTAAAACAGCCTCCAATCGCTCTGAAACGCTCATTTTTGACATAATCCACTTTTCACCTTTAATGAATGAAATTCCAGGTAAAAACTCCTTTGCCATGAAGAAGATCCAAATTCAACCAGTTCAGGCTAGTAAACCTGTTTGAAAGACCTTTTTTCAGTGAAATGCAGCTTAGTGCAAAAACAGGCTGCTCTCGCTCTGAAACGCTCATTTTTCACATAAGCCACTTTTCAGCCTTAGGCGACTGTACAGTGCTAAAACAGCCTCCAATCGCTCTGAAACGCTCATTTTTCACATAAGCCACTTTTCAGCGCTAAAACAGCCTCCAATCGCTCTGAAACGCTCATTTTTGACATAACCCACTTTTCAGCCTTAATGAATTAAATTCCAGGTAAAAACTCATTTGCCATGAAGAAGATCCAAATTCAACCAGTTCAGGCTAGTAAACCTGTTTGAAAGACCTTTTTTCAGTGAAATGCAGCTTAGTGCAAAAACAGGCTGCTCTCGCTCTGAAACGCTCATTTTTCACATAAGCCACTTTTCAGCCTTAGGCGACTGTACAGTGCTAAAACAGCCTCCAATCGCTCTGAAACGCTCATTTTTGACATAATCCACTTTTCACCTTTAATGAATGAAATTCCAGGTAAAAACTCCTTTGCCATGAAGAAGATCCAAATTCAACCAGTTCAGGCTAGTAAACCTGTTTGAAAGACCTTTTTTCAGTGAAATGCAGCTTAGTGCAAAAACAGGCTGCTCTCGCTCTGAAACGCTCATTTTTCACATAAGCCACTTTTCAGCCTTAGGCGACTGTACAGTGCTAAAACAGCCTCCAATCGCTCTGAAACGCTCATTTTTGACATAAGCCACTTTTCACCTTTAATGAATGAAATTCCAGGTAAAAACTCCTTTGCCATGAAGAAGATCCAAATTCAACCAGTTCAGGCTAGTAAACCTGTTTGAAAGACCTTTTTTCAGTGAAATGCAGCTTAGTGCAAAAACAGGCTGCTCTCGCTCTGAAACGCTCATTTTTCACATAAGCCACTTTTCAGCGCTAAAACAGCCTCCAATCGCTCTGAAACGCTCATTTTTCACATAAGCCACTTTTCAGCCTTAGGCGACTGTACAGTGCTAAAACAGCCTCCAATCGCTCTGAAACGCTCATTTTTCACATAAGCCACTTTTCAGCGCTAAAACAGCCTCCAATCGCTCTGAAACGCTCATTTTTGACATAACCCACTTTTCAGCCTTAATGAATTAAATTCCAGGTAAAAACTCATTTGCCATGAAGAAGATCCAAATTCAACCAGTTCAGGCTAGTAAACCTGTTTGAAAGACCTTTTTTCAGTGAAATGCAGCTTAGTGCAAAAACAGGCTGCTCTCGCTCTGAAACGCTCATTTTTCACATAAGCCACTTTTCAGCGCTAAAACAGCCTCCAATCGCTCTGAAACGCTCATTTTTCACATAAGCCACTTTTCACCTTTAATGAATGAAATTCCAGGTAAAAACTCCTTTGCCATGAAGAAGATCCAAATTCAACCAGTTCAGGCTAGTAAACCTGTTTGAAAGACCTTTTTTCAGTGAAATGCAGCTTAGTGCAAAAACAGGCTGCTCTCGCTCTGAAACGCTCATTTTTCACATAAGCCACTTTTCAGCCTTAGGCGACTGTACAGTGCTAAAACAGCCTCCAATCGCTCTGAAACGCTCATTTTTGACATAAGCCACTTTTCACCTTTAATGAATGAAATTCCAGGTAAAAACTCCTTTGCCATGAAGAAGATCCAAATTCAACCAGTTCAGGCTAGTAAACCTGTTTGAAAGACCTTTTTTCAGTGAAATGCAGCTTAGTGCAAAAACAGGCTGCTCTCGCTCTGAAACGCTCATTTTTCACATAAGCCACTTTTCAGCGCTAAAACAGCCTCCAATCGCTCTGAAACGCTCATTTTTCACATAAGCCACTTTTCAGCCTTAGGCGACTGTACAGTGCTAAAACAGCCTCCAATCGCTCTGAAACGCTCATTTTTCACATAAGCCACTTTTCAGCGCTAAAACAGCCTCCAATCGCTCTGAAACGCTCATTTTTGACATAACCCACTTTTCAGCCTTAATGAATTAAATTCCAGGTAAAAACTCATTTGCCATGAAGAAGATCCAAATTCAACCAGTTCAGGCTAGTAAACCTGTTTGAAAGACCTTTTTTCAGTGAAATGCAGCTTAGTGCAAAAACAGGCTGCTCTCGCTCTGAAACGCTCATTTTTCACATAAGCCACTTTTCAGCGCTAAAACAGCCTCCAATCGCTCTGAAACGCTCATTTTTCACATAAGCCACTTTTCACCTTTAATGAATGAAATTCCAGGTAAAAACTCCTTTGCCATGAAGAAGATCCAAATTCAACCAGTTCAGGCTAGTAAACCTGTTTGAAAGACCTTTTTTCAGTGAAATGCAGCTTAGTGCAAAAACAGGCTGCTCTCGCTCTGAAACGCTCATTTTTCACATAAGCCACTTTTCAGCCTTAGGCGACTGTACAGTGCTAAAACAGCCTCCAATCGCTCTGAAACGCTCATTTTTGACATAATCCACTTTTCACCTTTAATGAATGAAATTCCAGGTAAAAACTCCTTTGCCATGAAGAAGATCCAAATTCAACCAGTTCAGGCTAGTAAACCTGTTTGAAAGACCTTTTTTCAGTGAAATGCAGCTTAGTGCAAAAACAGGCTGCTCTCGCTCTGAAACGCTCATTTTTCACATAAGCCACTTTTCAGCCTTAGGCGACTGTACAGTGCTAAAACAGCCTCCAATCGCTCTGAAACGCTCATTTTTCACATAAGCCACTTTTCAGCGCTAAAACAGCCTCCAATCGCTCTGAAACGCTCATTTTTGACATAACCCACTTTTCAGCCTTAATGAATTAAATTCCAGGTAAAAACTCATTTGCCATGAAGAAGATCCAAATTCAACCAGTTCAGGCTAGTAAACCTGTTTGAAAGACCTTTTTTCAGTGAAATGCAGCTTAGTGCAAAAACAGGCTGCTCTCGCTCTGAAACGCTCATTTTTCACATAAGCCACTTTTCAGCCTTAGGCGACTGTACAGTGCTAAAACAGCCTCCAATCGCTCTGAAACGCTCATTTTTGACATAATCCACTTTTCACCTTTAATGAATGAAATTCCAGGTAAAAACTCCTTTGCCATGAAGAAGATCCAAATTCAACCAGTTCAGGCTAGTAAACCTGTTTGAAAGACCTTTTTTCAGTGAAATGCAGCTTAGTGCAAAAACAGGCTGCTCTCGCTCTGAAACGCTCATTTTTCACATAAGCCACTTTTCAGCCTTAGGCGACTGTACAGTGCTAAAACAGCCTCCAATCGCTCTGAAACGCTCATTTTTGACATAAGCCACTTTTCACCTTTAATGAATGAAATTCCAGGTAAAAACTCCTTTGCCATGAAGAAGATCCAAATTCAACCAGTTCAGGCTAGTAAACCTGTTTGAAAGACCTTTTTTCAGTGAAATGCAGCTTAGTGCAAAAACAGGCTGCTCTCGCTCTGAAACGCTCATTTTTCACATAAGCCACTTTTCAGCCTTAGGCGACTGTACAGTGCTAAAACAGCCTCCAATCGCTCTGAAACGCTCATTTTTGACATAATCCACTTTTCACCTTTAATGAATGAAATTCCAGGTAAAAACTCCTTTGCCATGAAGAAGATCCAAATTCAACCAGTTCAGGCTAGTAAACCTGTTTGAAAGACCTTTTTTCAGTGAAATGCAGCTTAGTGCAAAAACAGGCTGCTCTCGCTCTGAAACGCTCATTTTTCACATAAGCCACTTTTCAGCCTTAGGCGACTGTACAGTGCTAAAACAGCCTCCAATCGCTCTGAAACGCTCATTTTTGACATAATCCACTTTTCACCTTTAATGAATGAAATTCCAGGTAAAAACTCCTTTGCCATGAAGAAGATCCAAATTCAACCAGTTCAGGCTAGTAAACCTGTTTGAAAGACCTTTTTTCAGTGAAATGCAGCTTAGTGCAAAAACAGGCTGCTCTCGCTCTGAAACGCTCATTTTTCACATAAGCCACTTTTCAGCCTTAGGCGACTGTACAGTGCTAAAACAGCCTCCAATCGCTCTGAAACGCTCATTTTTCACATAAGCCACTTTTCAGCGCTAAAACAGCCTCCAATCGCTCTGAAACGCTCATTTTTGACATAACCCACTTTTCAGCCTTAATGAATTAAATTCCAGGTAAAAACTCATTTGCCATGAAGAAGATCCAAATTCAACCAGTTCAGGCTAGTAAACCTGTTTGAAAGACCTTTTTTCAGTGAAATGCAGCTTAGTGCAAAAACAGGCTGCTCTCGCTCTGAAACGCTCATTTTTCACATAAGCCACTTTTCAGCGCTAAAACAGCCTCCAATCGCTCTGAAACGCTCATTTTTGACATAAGCCACTTTTCACCTTTAATGAATGAAATTCCAGGTAAAAACTCCTTTGCCATGAATAAGATCCAAATTCAACCAGTTCAGGCTAGTAAACCTGTTTGAAAGACCTTTTTTCAGTGAAATGCAGCTTAGTGCAAAAACAGGCTGCTCTCGCTCTGAAACGCTCATTTTTCACATAAGCCACTTTTCAGCCTTAGGCGACTGTACAGTGCTAAAACAGCCTCCAATCGCTCTGAAACGCTCATTTTTGACATAATCCACTTTTCACCTTTAATGAATGAAATTCCAGGTAAAAACTCCTTTGCCATGAAGAAGATCCAAATTCAACCAGTTCAGGCTAGTAAACCTGTTTGAAAGACCTTTTTTCAGTGAAATGCAGCTTAGTGCAAAAACAGGCTGCTCTCGCTCTGAAACGCTCATTTTTCACATAAGCCACTTTTCAGCCTTAGGCGACTGTACAGTGCTAAAACAGCCTCCAATCGCTCTGAAACGCTCATTTTTCACATAAGCCACTTTTCAGCGCTAAAACAGCCTCCAATCGCTCTGAAACGCTCATTTTTGACATAACCCACTTTTCAGCCTTAATGAATTAAATTCCAGGTAAAAACTCATTTGCCATGAAGAAGATCCAAATTCAACCAGTTCAGGCTAGTAAACCTGTTTGAAAGACCTTTTTTCAGTGAAATGCAGCTTAGTGCAAAAACAGGCTGCTCTCGCTCTGAAACGCTCATTTTTCACATAAGCCACTTTTCAGCCTTAGGCGACTGTACAGTGCTAAAACAGCCTCCAATCGCTCTGAAACGCTCATTTTTGACATAATCCACTTTTCACCTTTAATGAATGAAATTCCAGGTAAAAACTCCTTTGCCATGAAGAAGATCCAAATTCAACCAGTTCAGGCTAGTAAACCTGTTTGAAAGACCTTTTTTCAGTGAAATGCAGCTTAGTGCAAAAACAGGCTGCTCTCGCTCTGAAACGCTCATTTTTCACATAAGCCACTTTTCAGCCTTAGGCGACTGTACAGTGCTAAAACAGCCTCCAATCGCTCTGAAACGCTCATTTTTCACATAAGCCACTTTTCATCGCTAAAACAGCCTCCAATCGCTCTGAAACGCTCATTTTTGACATAACCCACTTTTCAGCCTTAATGAATTAAATTCCAGGTAAAAACTCATTTGCCATGAAGAAGATCCAAATTCAACCAGTTCAGGCTAGTAAACCTGTTTGAAAGACCTTTTTTCAGTGAAATGCAGCTTAGTGCAAAAACAGGCTGCTCTCGCTCTGAAACGCTCATTTTTCACATAAGCCACTTTTCAGCCTTAGGCGACTGTACAGTGCTAAAACAGCCTCCAATCGCTCTGAAACGCTCATTTTTGACATAATCCACTTTTCACCTTTAATGAATGAAATTCCAGGTAAAAACTCCTTTGCCATGAAGAAGATCCAAATTCAACCAGTTCAGGCTAGTAAACCTGTTTGAAAGACCTTTTTTCAGTGAAATGCAGCTTAGTGCAAAAACAGGCTGCTCTCGCTCTGAAACGCTCATTTTTCACATAAGCCACTTTTCAGCGCTAAAACAGCCTCCAATCGCTCTGAAACGCTCATTTTTCACATAAGCCACTTTTCAGCCTTAGGCGACTGTACAGTGCTAAAACAGCCTCCAATCGCTCTGAAACGCTCATTTTTGACATAATCCACTTTTCACCTTTAATGAATGAAATTCCAGGTAAAAACTCCTTTGCCATGAAGAAGATCCAAATTCAACCCGTTCAGGCTAGTAAACCTGTTTGAAAGACCTTTTTTCAGTGAAATGCAGCTTAGTGCAAAAACAGGCTGCTCTCGCTCTGAAACGCTCATTTTTCACATAAGCCACTTTTCAGCCTTAGGCGACTGTACAGTGCTAAAACAGCCTCCAATCGCTCTGAAACGCTCATTTTTCACATAAGCCACTTTTCAGCGCTAAAACAGCCTCCAATCGCTCTGAAACGCTCATTTTTGACATAACCCACTTTTCAGCCTTAATGAATTAAATTCCAGGTAAAAACTCATTTGCCATGAAGAAGATCCAAATTCAACCAGTTCAGGCTAGTAAACCTGTTTGAAAGACCTTTTTTCAGTGAAATGCAGCTTAGTGCAAAAACAGGCTGCTCTCGCTCTGAAACGCTCATTTTTCACATAAGCCACTTTTCAGCCTTAGGCGACTGTACAGTGCTAAAACAGCCTCCAATCGCTCTGAAACGCTCATTTTTGACATAATCCACTTTTCACCTTTAATGAATGAAATTCCAGGTAAAAACTCCTTTGCCATGAAGAAGATCCAAATTCAACCAGTTCAGGCTAGTAAACCTGTTTGAAAGACCTTTTTTCAGTGAAATGCAGCTTAGTGCAAAAACAGGCTGCTCTCGCTCTGAAACGCTCATTTTTCACATAAGCCACTTTTCAGCCTTAGGCGACTGTACAGTGCTAAAACAGCCTCCAATCGCTCTGAAACGCTCATTTTTCACATAAGCCACTTTTCAGCGCTAAAACAGCCTCCAATCGCTCTGAAACGCTCATTTTTGACATAACCCACTTTTCAGCCTTAATGAATTAAATTCCAGGTAAAAACTCATTTGCCATGAAGAAGATCCAAATTCAACCAGTTCAGGCTAGTAAACCTGTTTGAAAGACCTTTTTTCAGTGAAATGCAGCTTAGTGCAAAAACAGGCTGCTCTCGCTCTGAAACGCTCATTTTTCACATAAGCCACTTTTCAGCGCTAAAACAGCCTCCAATCGCTCTGAAACGCTCATTTTTGACATAAGCCACTTTTCACCTTTAATGAATGAAATTCCAGGTAAAAACTCCTTTGCCATGAATAAGATCCAAATTCAACCAGTTCAGGCTAGTAAACCTGTTTGAAAGACCTTTTTTCAGTGAAATGCAGCTTAGTGCAAAAACAGGCTGCTCTCGCTCTGAAACGCTCATTTTTCACATAAGCCACTTTTCAGCCTTAGGCGACTGTACAGTGCTAAAACAGCCTCCAATCGCTCTGAAACGCTCATTTTTGACATAATCCACTTTTCACCTTTAATGAATGAAATTCCAGGTAAAAACTCCTTTGCCATGAAGAAGATCCAAATTCAACCAGTTCAGGCTAGTAAACCTGTTTGAAAGACCTTTTTTCAGTGAAATGCAGCTTAGTGCAAAAACAGGCTGCTCTCGCTCTGAAACGCTCATTTTTCACATAAGCCACTTTTCAGCCTTAGGCGACTGTACAGTGCTAAAACAGCCTCCAATCGCTCTGAAACGCTCATTTTTCACATAAGCCACTTTTCAGCGCTAAAACAGCCTCCAATCGCTCTGAAACGCTCATTTTTGACATAACCCACTTTTCAGCCTTAATGAATTAAATTCCAGGTAAAAACTCCTTTGCCATGAAGAAGATCCAAATTCAACCAGTTCAGGCTAGTATACCTGTTTGAAAGACCTTTTTTCAGTGAAATGCAGCTTAGTGCAAAAACAGGCTGCTCTCGCTCTGAAACGCTCATTTTTCACATAAGCCACTTTTCAGCCTTAGGCGACTGTACAGTGCTAAAACAGCCTCCAATCGCTCTGAAACGCTCATTTTTGACATAAGCCACTTTTCACCTTTAATGAATGAAATTCCAGGTAAAAACTCCTTTGCCATGAAGAAGATCCAAATTCAACCAGTTCAGGCTAGTAAACCTGTTTGAAAGACCTTTTTTCAGTGAAATGCAGCTTAGTGCAAAAACAGGCTGCTCTCGCTCTGAAACGCTCATTTTTCACATAAGCCACTTTTCAGCCTTAGGCGACTGTACAGTGCTAAAACAGCCTCCAATCGCTCTGAAACGCTCATTTTTGACATAATCCACTTTTCACCTTTAATGAATGAAATTCCAGGTAAAAACTCCTTTGCCATGAAGAAGATCCAAATTCAACCAGTTCAGGCTAGTAAACCTGTTTGAAAGACCTTTTTTCAGTGAAATGCAGCTTAGTGCAAAAACAGGCTGCTCTCGCTCTGAAACGCTCATTTTTCACATAAGCCACTTTTCAGCCTTAGGCGACTGTACAGTGCTAAAACAGCCTCCAATCGCTCTGAAACGCTCATTTTTCACATAAGCCACTTTTCAGCGCTAAAACAGCCTCCAATCGCTCTGAAACGCTCATTTTTGACATAACCCACTTTTCAGCCTTAATGAATTAAATTCCAGGTAAAAACTCATTTGCCATGAAGAAGATCCAAATTCAACCAGTTCAGGCTAGTAAACCTGTTTGAAAGACCTTTTTTCAGTGAAATGCAGCTTAGTGCAAAAACAGGCTGCTCTCGCTCTGAAACGCTCATTTTTCACATAAGCCACTTTTCAGCGCTAAAACAGCCTCCAATCGCTCTGAAACGCTCATTTTTGACATAAGCCACTTTTCACCTTTAATGAATGAAATTCCAGGTAAAAACTCCTTTGCCATGAATAAGATCCAAATTCAACCAGTTCAGGCTAGTAAACCTGTTTGAAAGACCTTTTTTCAGTGAAATGCAGCTTAGTGCAAAAACAGGCTGCTCTCGCTCTGAAACGCTCATTTTTCACATAAGCCACTTTTCAGCCTTAGGCGACTGTACAGTGCTAAAACAGCCTCCAATCGCTCTGAAACGCTCATTTTTGACATAAGCCACTTTTCACCTTTAATGAATTAAATTCCAGGTAAAAACTCCTTTGCCATGAAGAAGATCCAAATTCAACCAGTTCAGGCTAGTAAACCTGTTTGAAAGACCTTTTTTCAGTGAAATGCAGCTTAGTGCAAAAACAGGCTGCTCTCGCTCTGAAACGCTCATTTTTCACATAAGCCACTTTTCAGCCTTAGGCGACTGTACAGTGCTAAAACAGCCTCCAATCGCTCTGAAACGCTCATTTTTCACATAAGCCACTTTTCAGCGCTAAAACAGCCTCCAATCGCTCTGAAACGCTCATTTTTGACATAACCCACTTTTCAGCCTTAATGAATTAAATTCCAGGTAAAAACTCATTTGCCATGAAGAAGATCCAAATTCAACCAGTTCAGGCTAGTAAACCTGTTTGAAAGACCTTTTTTCAGTGAAATGCAGCTTAGTGCAAAAACAGGCTGCTCTCGCTCTGAAACGCTCATTTTTCACATAAGCCACTTTTCAGCGCTAAAACAGCCTCCAATCGCTCTGAAACGCTCATTTTTGACATAAGCCACTTTTCACCTTTAATGAATGAAATTCCAGGTAAAAACTCCTTTGCCATGAAGAAGATCCAAATTCAACCAGTTCAGGCTAGTAAACCTGTTTGAAAGACCTTTTTTCAGTGAAATGCAGCTTAGTGCAAAAACAGGCTGCTCTCGCTCTGAAACGCTCATTTTTCACATAAGCCACTTTTCAGCCTTAGGCGACTGTACAGTGCTAAAACAGCCTCCAATCGCTCTGAAACGCTCATTTTTGACATAATCCACTTTTCACCTTTAATGAATGAAATTCCAGGTAAAAACTCCTTTGCCATGAAGAAGATCCAAATTCAACCAGTTCAGGCTAGTAAACCTGTTTGAAAGACCTTTTTTCAGTGAAATGCAGCTTAGTGCAAAAACAGGCTGCTCTCGCTCTGAAACGCTCATTTTTCACATAAGCCACTTTTCAGCGCTAAAACAGCCTCCAATCGCTCTGAAACGCTCATTTTTGACATAAGCCACTTTTCACCTTTAATGAATGAAATTCCAGGTAAAAACTCCTTTGCCATGAAGAAGATCCAAATTCAACCAGTTCAGGCTAGTAAACCTGTTTGAAAGACCTTTTTTCAGTGAAATGCAGCTTAGTGCAAAAACAGGCTGCTCTCGCTCTGAAACGCTCATTTTTCACATAAGCCACTTTTCAGCCTTAGGCGACTGTACAGTGCTAAAACAGCCTCCAATCGCTCTGAAACGCTCATTTTTGACATAATCCACTTTTCACCTTTAATGAATGAAATTCCAGGTAAAAACTCCTTTGCCATGAAGAAGATTCAAATTCAACCAGTTCAGGCTAGTAAACCTGTTTGAAAGACCTTTTTTCAGTGAAATGCAGCTTAGTGCAAAAACAGGCTGCTCTCGCTCTGAAACGCTCATTTTTCACATAAGCCACTTTTCAGCCTTAGGCGACTGTACAGTGCTAAAACAGCCTCCAATCGCTCTGAAACGCTCATTTTTCACATAAGCCACTTTTCAGCGCTAAAACAGCCTCCAATCGCTCTGAAACGCTCATTTTTGACATAACCCACTTTTCAGCCTTAATGAATTAAATTCCAGGTAAAAACTCATTTGCCATGAAGAAGATCCAAATTCAACCAGTTCAGGCTAGTAAACCTGTTTGAAAGACCTTTTTTCAGTGAAATGCAGCTTAGTGCAAAAACAGGCTGCTCTCGCTCTGAAACGCTCATTTTTCACATAAGCCACTTTTCAGCGCTAAAACAGCCTCCAATCGCTCTGAAACGCTCATTTTTGACATAAGCCACTTTTCACCTTTAATGAATGAAATTCCAGGTAAAAACTCCTTTGCCATGAATAAGATCCAAATTCAACCAGTTCAGGCTAGTAAACCTGTTTGAAAGACCTTTTTTCAGTGAAATGCAGCTTAGTGCAAAAACAGGCTGCTCTCGCTCTGAAACGCTCATTTTTCACATAAGCCACTTTTCAGCGCTAAAACAGCCTCCAATCGCTCTGAAACGCTCATTTTTGACATAAGCCACTTTTCACCTTTAATGAATGAAATTCCAGGTAAAAACTCCTTTGCCATGAATAAGATCCAAATTCAACCAGTTCAGGCTAGTAAACCTGTTTGAAAGACCTTTTTTCAGTGAAATGCAGCTTAGTGCAAAAACAGGCTGCTCTCGCTCTGAAACGCTCATTTTTCACATAAGCCACTTTTCAGCCTTAGGCGACTGTACAGTGCTAAAACAGCCTCCAATCGCTCTGAAACGCTCATTTTTGACATAATCCACTTTTCACCTTTAATGAATGAAATTCCAGGTAAAAACTCCTTTGCCATGAAGAAGATCCAAATTCAACCAGTTCAGGCTAGTAAACCTGTTTGAAAGACCTTTTTTCAGTGAAATGCAGCTTAGTGCAAAAACAGGCTGCTCTCGCTCTGAAACGCTCATTTTTCACATAAGCCACTTTTCAGCCTTAGGCGACTGTACAGTGCTAAAACAGCCTCCAATCGCTCTGAAACGCTCATTTTTGACATAATCCACTTTTCACCTTTAATGAATGAAATTCCAGGTAAAAACTCCTTTGCCATGAAGAAGATCCAAATTCAACCAGTTCAGGCTAGTAAACCTGTTTGAAAGACCTTTTTTCAGTGAAATGCAGCTTAGTGCAAAAACAGGCTGCTCTCGCTCTGAAACGCTCATTTTTCACATAAGCCACTTTTCAGCGCTAAAACAGCCTCCAATCGCTCTGAAACGCTCATTTTTGACATAAGCCACTTTTCACCTTTAATGAATGAAATTCCAGGTAAAAACTCCTTTGCCATGAAGAAGATCCAAATTCAACCAGTTCAGGCTAGTAAACCTGTTTGAAAGACCTTTTTTCAGTGAAATGCAGCTTAGTGCAAAAACAGGCTGCTCTCGCTCTGAAACGCTCATTTTTCACATAAGCCACTTTTCAGCCTTAGGCGACTGTACAGTGCTAAAACAGCCTCCAATCGCTCTGAAACGCTCATTTTTGACATAATCCACTTTTCACCTTTAATGAATGAAATTCCAGGTAAAAACTCCTTTGCCATGAAGAAGATCCAAATTCAACCAGTTCAGGCTAGTAAACCTGTTTGAAAGACCTTTTTTCAGTGAAATGCAGCTTAGTGCAAAAACAGGCTGCTCTCGCTCTGAAACGCTCATTTTTCACATAAGCCACTTTTCAGCCTTAGGCGACTGTACAGTGCTAAAACAGCCTCCAATCGCTCTGAAACGCTCATTTTTCACATAAGCCACTTTTCAGCGCTAAAACAGCCTCCAATCGCTCTGAAACGCTCATTTTTGACATAACCCACTTTTCAGCCTTAATGAATTAAATTCCAGGTAAAAACTCATTTGCCATGAAGAAGATCCAAATTCAACCAGTTCAGGCTAGTAAACCTGTTTGAAAGACCTTTTTTCAGTGAAATGCAGCTTAGTGCAAAAACAGGCTGCTCTCGCTCTGAAACGCTCATTTTTCACATAAGCCACTTTTCAGCCTTAGGCGACTGTACAGTGCTAAAACAGCCTCCAATCGCTCTGAAACGCTCATTTTTCACATAAGCCACTTTTCAGCGCTAAAACAGCCTCCAATCGCTCTGAAACGCTCATTTTTGACATAACCCACTTTTCAGCCTTAATGAATTAAATTCCAGGTAAAAACTCATTTGCCATGAAGAAGATCCAAATTCAACCAGTTCAGGCTAGTAAACCTGTTTGAAAGACCTTTTTTCAGTGAAATGCAGCTTAGTGCAAAAACAGGCTGCTCTCGCTCTGAAACGCTCATTTTTCACATAAGCCACTTTTCAGCGCTAAAACAGCCTCCAATCGCTCTGAAACGCTCATTTTTGACATAAGCCACTTTTCACCTTTAATGAATGAAATTCCAGGTAAAAACTCCTTTGCCATGAATAAGATCCAAATTCAACCAGTTCAGGCTAGTAAACCTGTTTGAAAGACCTTTTTTCAGTGAAATGCAGCTTAGTGCAAAAACAGGCTGCTCTCGCTCTGAAACGCTCATTTTTCACATAAGCCACTTTTCAGCCTTAGGCGACTGTACAGTGCTAAAACAGCCTCCAATCGCTCTGAAACGCTCATTTTTGACATAAGCCACTTTTCACCTTTAATGAATTAAATTCCAGGTAAAAACTCCTTTGCCATGAAGAAGATCCAAATTCAACCAGTTCAGGCTAGTAAACCTGTTTGAAAGACCTTTTTTCAGTGAAATGCAGCTTAGTGCAAAAACAGGCTGCTCTCGCTCTGAAACGCTCATTTTTCACATAAGCCACTTTTCAGCCTTAGGCGACTGTACAGTGCTAAAACAGCCTCCAATCGCTCTGAAACGCTCATTTTTCACATAAGCCACTTTTCAGCGCTAAAACAGCCTCCAATCGCTCTGAAACGCTCATTTTTGACATAACCCACTTTTCAGCCTTAATGAATTAAATTCCAGGTAAAAACTCATTTGCCATGAAGAAGATCCAAATTCAACCAGTTCAGGCTAGTAAACCTGTTTGAAAGACCTTTTTTCAGTGAAATGCAGCTTAGTGCAAAAACAGGCTGCTCTCGCTCTGAAACGCTCATTTTTCACATAAGCCACTTTTCAGCCTTAGGCGACTGTACAGTGCTAAAACAGCCTCCAATCGCTCTGAAACGCTCATTTTTGACATAATCCACTTTTCACCTTTAATGAATGAAATTCCAGGTAAAAACTCCTTTGCCATGAAGAAGATCCAAATTCAACCAGTTCAGGCTAGTAAACCTGTTTGAAAGACCTTTTTTCAGTGAAATGCAGCTTAGTGCAAAAACAGGCTGCTCTCGCTCTGAAACGCTCATTTTTCACATAAGCCACTTTTCAGCGCTAAAACAGCCTCCAATCGCTCTGAAACGCTCATTTTTCACATAAGCCACTTTTCAGCCTTAGGCGACTGTACAGTGCTAAAACAGCCTCCAATCGCTCTGAAACGCTCATTTTTGACATAATCCACTTTTCACCTTTAATGAATGAAATTCCAGGTAAAAACTCCTTTGCCATGAAGAAGATCCAAATTCAACCAGTTCAGGCTAGTAAACCTGTTTGAAAGACCTTTTTTCAGTGAAATGCAGCTTAGTGCAAAAACAGGCTGCTCTCGCTCTGAAACGCTCATTTTTCACATAAGCCACTTTTCAGCCTTAGGCGACTGTACAGTGCTAAAACAGCCTCCAATCGCTCTGAAACGCTCATTTTTCACATAAGCCACTTTTCAGCGCTAAAACAGCCTCCAATCGCTCTGAAACGCTCATTTTTGACATAACCCACTTTTCAGCCTTAATGAATTAAATTCCAGGTAAAAACTCATTTGCCATGAAGAAGATCCAAATTCAACCAGTTCAGGCTAGTAAACCTGTTTGAAAGACCTTTTTTCAGTGAAATGCAGCTTAGTGCAAAAACAGGCTGCTCTCGCTCTGAAACGCTCATTTTTCACATAAGCCACTTTTCAGCCTTAGGCGACTGTACAGTGCTAAAACAGCCTCCAATCGCTCTGAAACGCTCATTTTTGACATAATCCACTTTTCACCTTTAATGAATGAAATTCCAGGTAAAAACTCCTTTGCCATGAAGAAGATCCAAATTCAACCAGTTCAGGCTAGTAAACCTGTTTGAAAGACCTTTTTTCAGTGAAATGCAGCTTAGTGCAAAAACAGGCTGCTCTCGCTCTGAAACGCTCATTTTTCACATAAGCCACTTTTCAGCCTTAGGCGACTGTACAGTGCTAAAACAGCCTCCAATCGCTCTGAAACGCTCATTTTTCACATAAGCCACTTTTCAGCGCTAAAACAGCCTCCAATCGCTCTGAAACGCTCATTTTTGACATAACCCACTTTTCAGCCTTAATGAATTAAATTCCAGGTAAAAACTCATTTGCCATGAAGAAGATCCAAATTCAACCAGTTCAGGCTAGTAAACCTGTTTGAAAGACCTTTTTTCAGTGAAATGCAGCTTAGTGCAAAAACAGGCTGCTCTCGCTCTGAAACGCTCATTTTTCACATAAGCCACTTTTCAGCGCTAAAACAGCCTCCAATCGCTCTGAAACGCTCATTTTTGACATAAGCCACTTTTCACCTTTAATGAATGAAATTCCAGGTAAAAACTCCTTTGCCATGAATAAGATCCAAATTCAACCAGTTCAGGCTAGTAAACCTGTTTGAAAGACCTTTTTTCAGTGAAATGCAGCTTAGTGCAAAAACAGGCTGCTCTCGCTCTGAAACGCTCATTTTTCACATAAGCCACTTTTCAGCCTTAGGCGACTGTACAGTGCTAAAACAGCCTCCAATCGCTCTGAAACGCTCATTTTTGACATAATCCACTTTTCACCTTTAATGAATGAAATTCCAGGTAAAAACTCCTTTGCCATGAAGAAGATCCAAATTCAACCAGTTCAGGCTAGTAAACCTGTTTGAAAGACCTTTTTTCAGTGAAATGCAGCTTAGTGCAAAAACAGGCTGCTCTCGCTCTGAAACGCTCATTTTTCACATAAGCCACTTTTCAGCCTTAGGCGACTGTACAGTGCTAAAACAGCCTCCAATCGCTCTGAAACGCTCATTTTTCACATAAGCCACTTTTCAGCGCTAAAACAGCCTCCAATCGCTCTGAAACGCTCATTTTTGACATAACCCACTTTTCAGCCTTAATGAATTAAATTCCAGGTAAAAACTCCTTTGCCATGAAGAAGATCCAAATTCAACCAGTTCAGGCTAGTATACCTGTTTGAAAGACCTTTTTTCAGTGAAATGCAGCTTAGTGCAAAAACAGGCTGCTCTCGCTCTGAAACGCTCATTTTTCACATAAGCCACTTTTCAGCCTTAGGCGACTGTACAGTGCTAAAACAGCCTCCAATCGCTCTGAAACGCTCATTTTTGACATAAGCCACTTTTCACCTTTAATGAATGAAATTCCAGGTAAAAACTCCTTTGCCATGAAGAAGATCCAAATTCAACCAGTTCAGGCTAGTAAACCTGTTTGAAAGACCTTTTTTCAGTGAAATGCAGCTTAGTGCAAAAACAGGCTGCTCTCGCTCTGAAACGCTCATTTTTCACATAAGCCACTTTTCAGCCTTAGGCGACTGTACAGTGCTAAAACAGCCTCCAATCGCTCTGAAACGCTCATTTTTGACATAATCCACTTTTCACCTTTAATGAATGAAATTCCAGGTAAAAACTCCTTTGCCATGAAGAAGATCCAAATTCAACCAGTTCAGGCTAGTAAACCTGTTTGAAAGACCTTTTTTCAGTGAAATGCAGCTTAGTGCAAAAACAGGCTGCTCTCGCTCTGAAACGCTCATTTTTCACATAAGCCACTTTTCAGCCTTAGGCGACTGTACAGTGCTAAAACAGCCTCCAATCGCTCTGAAACGCTCATTTTTCACATAAGCCACTTTTCAGCGCTAAAACAGCCTCCAATCGCTCTGAAACGCTCATTTTTGACATAACCCACTTTTCAGCCTTAATGAATTAAATTCCAGGTAAAAACTCATTTGCCATGAAGAAGATCCAAATTCAACCAGTTCAGGCTAGTAAACCTGTTTGAAAGACCTTTTTTCAGTGAAATGCAGCTTAGTGCAAAAACAGGCTGCTCTCGCTCTGAAACGCTCATTTTTCACATAAGCCACTTTTCAGCGCTAAAACAGCCTCCAATCGCTCTGAAACGCTCATTTTTGACATAAGCCACTTTTCACCTTTAATGAATGAAATTCCAGGTAAAAACTCCTTTGCCATGAATAAGATCCAAATTCAACCAGTTCAGGCTAGTAAACCTGTTTGAAAGACCTTTTTTCAGTGAAATGCAGCTTAGTGCAAAAACAGGCTGCTCTCGCTCTGAAACGCTCATTTTTCACATAAGCCACTTTTCAGCCTTAGGCGACTGTACAGTGCTAAAACAGCCTCCAATCGCTCTGAAACGCTCATTTTTGACATAAGCCACTTTTCACCTTTAATGAATTAAATTCCAGGTAAAAACTCCTTTGCCATGAAGAAGATCCAAATTCAACCAGTTCAGGCTAGTAAACCTGTTTGAAAGACCTTTTTTCAGTGAAATGCAGCTTAGTGCAAAAACAGGCTGCTCTCGCTCTGAAACGCTCATTTTTCACATAAGCCACTTTTCAGCCTTAGGCGACTGTACAGTGCTAAAACAGCCTCCAATCGCTCTGAAACGCTCATTTTTCACATAAGCCACTTTTCAGCGCTAAAACAGCCTCCAATCGCTCTGAAACGCTCATTTTTGACATAACCCACTTTTCAGCCTTAATGAATTAAATTCCAGGTAAAAACTCATTTGCCATGAAGAAGATCCAAATTCAACCAGTTCAGGCTAGTAAACCTGTTTGAAAGACCTTTTTTCAGTGAAATGCAGCTTAGTGCAAAAACAGGCTGCTCTCGCTCTGAAACGCTCATTTTTCACATAAGCCACTTTTCAGCGCTAAAACAGCCTCCAATCGCTCTGAAACGCTCATTTTTGACATAAGCCACTTTTCACCTTTAATGAATGAAATTCCAGGTAAAAACTCCTTTGCCATGAATAAGATCCAAATTCAACCAGTTCAGGCTAGTAAACCTGTTTGAAAGACCTTTTTTCAGTGAAATGCAGCTTAGTGCAAAAACAGGCTGCTCTCGCTCTGAAACGCTCATTTTTCACATAAGCCACTTTTCAGCGCTAAAACAGCCTCCAATCGCTCTGAAACGCTCATTTTTGACATAAGCCACTTTTCACCTTTAATGAATGAAATTCCAGGTAAAAACTCCTTTGCCATGAATAAGATCCAAATTCAACCAGTTCAGGCTAGTAAACCTGTTTGAAAGACCTTTTTTCAGTGAAATGCAGCTTAGTGCAAAAACAGGCTGCTCTCGCTCTGAAACGCTCATTTTTCACATAAGCCACTTTTCAGCCTTAGGCGACTGTACAGTGCTAAAACAGCCTCCAATCGCTCTGAAACGCTCATTTTTGACATAATCCACTTTTCACCTTTAATGAATGAAATTCCAGGTAAAAACTCCTTTGCCATGAAGAAGATCCAAATTCAACCAGTTCAGGCTAGTAAACCTGTTTGAAAGACCTTTTTTCAGTGAAATGCAGCTTAGTGCAAAAACAGGCTGCTCTCGCTCTGAAACGCTCATTTTTCACATAAGCCACTTTTCAGCCTTAGGCGACTGTACAGTGCTAAAACAGCCTCCAATCGCTCTGAAACGCTCATTTTTGACATAATCCACTTTTCACCTTTAATGAATGAAATTCCAGGTAAAAACTCCTTTGCCATGAAGAAGATCCAAATTCAACCAGTTCAGGCTAGTAAACCTGTTTGAAAGACCTTTTTTCAGTGAAATGCAGCTTAGTGCAAAAACAGGCTGCTCTCGCTCTGAAACGCTCATTTTTCACATAAGCCACTTTTCAGCGCTAAAACAGCCTCCAATCGCTCTGAAACGCTCATTTTTGACATAAGCCACTTTTCACCTTTAATGAATGAAATTCCAGGTAAAAACTCCTTTGCCATGAAGAAGATCCAAATTCAACCAGTTCAGGCTAGTAAACCTGTTTGAAAGACCTTTTTTCAGTGAAATGCAGCTTAGTGCAAAAACAGGCTGCTCTCGCTCTGAAACGCTCATTTTTCACATAAGCCACTTTTCAGCCTTAGGCGACTGTACAGTGCTAAAACAGCCTCCAATCGCTCTGAAACGCTCATTTTTGACATAATCCACTTTTCACCTTTAATGAATGAAATTCCAGGTAAAAACTCCTTTGCCATGAAGAAGATCCAAATTCAACCAGTTCAGGCTAGTAAACCTGTTTGAAAGACCTTTTTTCAGTGAAATGCAGCTTAGTGCAAAAACAGGCTGCTCTCGCTCTGAAACGCTCATTTTTCACATAAGCCACTTTTCAGCCTTAGGCGACTGTACAGTGCTAAAACAGCCTCCAATCGCTCTGAAACGCTCATTTTTCACATAAGCCACTTTTCAGCGCTAAAACAGCCTCCAATCGCTCTGAAACGCTCATTTTTGACATAACCCACTTTTCAGCCTTAATGAATTAAATTCCAGGTAAAAACTCATTTGCCATGAAGAAGATCCAAATTCAACCAGTTCAGGCTAGTAAACCTGTTTGAAAGACCTTTTTTCAGTGAAATGCAGCTTAGTGCAAAAACAGGCTGCTCTCGCTCTGAAACGCTCATTTTTCACATAAGCCACTTTTCAGCCTTAGGCGACTGTACAGTGCTAAAACAGCCTCCAATCGCTCTGAAACGCTCATTTTTCACATAAGCCACTTTTCAGCGCTAAAACAGCCTCCAATCGCTCTGAAACGCTCATTTTTGACATAACCCACTTTTCAGCCTTAATGAATTAAATTCCAGGTAAAAACTCATTTGCCATGAAGAAGATCCAAATTCAACCAGTTCAGGCTAGTAAACCTGTTTGAAAGACCTTTTTTCAGTGAAATGCAGCTTAGTGCAAAAACAGGCTGCTCTCGCTCTGAAACGCTCATTTTTCACATAAGCCACTTTTCAGCGCTAAAACAGCCTCCAATCGCTCTGAAACGCTCATTTTTGACATAAGCCACTTTTCACCTTTAATGAATGAAATTCCAGGTAAAAACTCCTTTGCCATGAATAAGATCCAAATTCAACCAGTTCAGGCTAGTAAACCTGTTTGAAAGACCTTTTTTCAGTGAAATGCAGCTTAGTGCAAAAACAGGCTGCTCTCGCTCTGAAACGCTCATTTTTCACATAAGCCACTTTTCAGCCTTAGGCGACTGTACAGTGCTAAAACAGCCTCCAATCGCTCTGAAACGCTCATTTTTGACATAAGCCACTTTTCACCTTTAATGAATTAAATTCCAGGTAAAAACTCCTTTGCCATGAAGAAGATCCAAATTCAACCAGTTCAGGCTAGTAAACCTGTTTGAAAGACCTTTTTTCAGTGAAATGCAGCTTAGTGCAAAAACAGGCTGCTCTCGCTCTGAAACGCTCATTTTTCACATAAGCCACTTTTCAGCCTTAGGCGACTGTACAGTGCTAAAACAGCCTCCAATCGCTCTGAAACGCTCATTTTTCACATAAGCCACTTTTCAGCGCTAAAACAGCCTCCAATCGCTCTGAAACGCTCATTTTTGACATAACCCACTTTTCAGCCTTAATGAATTAAATTCCAGGTAAAAACTCATTTGCCATGAAGAAGATCCAAATTCAACCAGTTCAGGCTAGTAAACCTGTTTGAAAGACCTTTTTTCAGTGAAATGCAGCTTAGTGCAAAAACAGGCTGCTCTCGCTCTGAAACGCTCATTTTTCACATAAGCCACTTTTCAGCGCTAAAACAGCCTCCAATCGCTCTGAAACGCTCATTTTTGACATAAGCCACTTTTCACCTTTAATGAATGAAATTCCAGGTAAAAACTCCTTTGCCATGAAGAAGATCCAAATTCAACCAGTTCAGGCTAGTAAACCTGTTTGAAAGACCTTTTTTCAGTGAAATGCAGCTTAGTGCAAAAACAGGCTGCTCTCGCTCTGAAACGCTCATTTTTCACATAAGCCACTTTTCAGCCTTAGGCGACTGTACAGTGCTAAAACAGCCTCCAATCGCTCTGAAACGCTCATTTTTGACATAATCCACTTTTCACCTTTAATGAATGAAATTCCAGGTAAAAACTCCTTTGCCATGAAGAAGATCCAAATTCAACCAGTTCAGGCTAGTAAACCTGTTTGAAAGACCTTTTTTCAGTGAAATGCAGCTTAGTGCAAAAACAGGCTGCTCTCGCTCTGAAACGCTCATTTTTCACATAAGCCACTTTTCAGCGCTAAAACAGCCTCCAATCGCTCTGAAACGCTCATTTTTGACATAAGCCACTTTTCACCTTTAATGAATGAAATTCCAGGTAAAAACTCCTTTGCCATGAAGAAGATCCAAATTCAACCAGTTCAGGCTAGTAAACCTGTTTGAAAGACCTTTTTTCAGTGAAATGCAGCTTAGTGCAAAAACAGGCTGCTCTCGCTCTGAAACGCTCATTTTTCACATAAGCCACTTTTCAGCCTTAGGCGACTGTACAGTGCTAAAACAGCCTCCAATCGCTCTGAAACGCTCATTTTTGACATAATCCACTTTTCACCTTTAATGAATGAAATTCCAGGTAAAAACTCCTTTGCCATGAAGAAGATTCAAATTCAACCAGTTCAGGCTAGTAAACCTGTTTGAAAGACCTTTTTTCAGTGAAATGCAGCTTAGTGCAAAAACAGGCTGCTCTCGCTCTGAAACGCTCATTTTTCACATAAGCCACTTTTCAGCCTTAGGCGACTGTACAGTGCTAAAACAGCCTCCAATCGCTCTGAAACGCTCATTTTTCACATAAGCCACTTTTCAGCGCTAAAACAGCCTCCAATCGCTCTGAAACGCTCATTTTTGACATAACCCACTTTTCAGCCTTAATGAATTAAATTCCAGGTAAAAACTCATTTGCCATGAAGAAGATCCAAATTCAACCAGTTCAGGCTAGTAAACCTGTTTGAAAGACCTTTTTTCAGTGAAATGCAGCTTAGTGCAAAAACAGGCTGCTCTCGCTCTGAAACGCTCATTTTTCACATAAGCCACTTTTCAGCGCTAAAACAGCCTCCAATCGCTCTGAAACGCTCATTTTTGACATAAGCCACTTTTCACCTTTAATGAATGAAATTCCAGGTAAAAACTCCTTTGCCATGAATAAGATCCAAATTCAACCAGTTCAGGCTAGTAAACCTGTTTGAAAGACCTTTTTTCAGTGAAATGCAGCTTAGTGCAAAAACAGGCTGCTCTCGCTCTGAAACGCTCATTTTTCACATAAGCCACTTTTCAGCGCTAAAACAGCCTCCAATCGCTCTGAAACGCTCATTTTTGACATAAGCCACTTTTCACCTTTAATGAATGAAATTCCAGGTAAAAACTCCTTTGCCATGAATAAGATCCAAATTCAACCAGTTCAGGCTAGTAAACCTGTTTGAAAGACCTTTTTTCAGTGAAATGCAGCTTAGTGCAAAAACAGGCTGCTCTCGCTCTGAAACGCTCATTTTTCACATAAGCCACTTTTCAGCCTTAGGCGACTGTACAGTGCTAAAACAGCCTCCAATCGCTCTGAAACGCTCATTTTTGACATAATCCACTTTTCACCTTTAATGAATGAAATTCCAGGTAAAAACTCCTTTGCCATGAAGAAGATCCAAATTCAACCAGTTCAGGCTAGTAAACCTGTTTGAAAGACCTTTTTTCAGTGAAATGCAGCTTAGTGCAAAAACAGGCTGCTCTCGCTCTGAAACGCTCATTTTTCACATAAGCCACTTTTCAGCCTTAGGCGACTGTACAGTGCTAAAACAGCCTCCAATCGCTCTGAAACGCTCATTTTTGACATAATCCACTTTTCACCTTTAATGAATGAAATTCCAGGTAAAAACTCCTTTGCCATGAAGAAGATCCAAATTCAACCAGTTCAGGCTAGTAAACCTGTTTGAAAGACCTTTTTTCAGTGAAATGCAGCTTAGTGCAAAAACAGGCTGCTCTCGCTCTGAAACGCTCATTTTTCACATAAGCCACTTTTCAGCGCTAAAACAGCCTCCAATCGCTCTGAAACGCTCATTTTTGACATAAGCCACTTTTCACCTTTAATGAATGAAATTCCAGGTAAAAACTCCTTTGCCATGAAGAAGATCCAAATTCAACCAGTTCAGGCTAGTAAACCTGTTTGAAAGACCTTTTTTCAGTGAAATGCAGCTTAGTGCAAAAACAGGCTGCTCTCGCTCTGAAACGCTCATTTTTCACATAAGCCACTTTTCAGCCTTAGGCGACTGTACAGTGCTAAAACAGCCTCCAATCGCTCTGAAACGCTCATTTTTGACATAATCCACTTTTCACCTTTAATGAATGAAATTCCAGGTAAAAACTCCTTTGCCATGAAGAAGATCCAAATTCAACCAGTTCAGGCTAGTAAACCTGTTTGAAAGACCTTTTTTCAGTGAAATGCAGCTTAGTGCAAAAACAGGCTGCTCTCGCTCTGAAACGCTCATTTTTCACATAAGCCACTTTTCAGCCTTAGGCGACTGTACAGTGCTAAAACAGCCTCCAATCGCTCTGAAACGCTCATTTTTCACATAAGCCACTTTTCAGCGCTAAAACAGCCTCCAATCGCTCTGAAACGCTCATTTTTGACATAACCCACTTTTCAGCCTTAATGAATTAAATTCCAGGTAAAAACTCATTTGCCATGAAGAAGATCCAAATTCAACCAGTTCAGGCTAGTAAACCTGTTTGAAAGACCTTTTTTCAGTGAAATGCAGCTTAGTGCAAAAACAGGCTGCTCTCGCTCTGAAACGCTCATTTTTCACATAAGCCACTTTTCAGCCTTAGGCGACTGTACAGTGCTAAAACAGCCTCCAATCGCTCTGAAACGCTCATTTTTCACATAAGCCACTTTTCAGCGCTAAAACAGCCTCCAATCGCTCTGAAACGCTCATTTTTGACATAACCCACTTTTCAGCCTTAATGAATTAAATTCCAGGTAAAAACTCATTTGCCATGAAGAAGATCCAAATTCAACCAGTTCAGGCTAGTAAACCTGTTTGAAAGACCTTTTTTCAGTGAAATGCAGCTTAGTGCAAAAACAGGCTGCTCTCGCTCTGAAACGCTCATTTTTCACATAAGCCACTTTTCAGCCTTAGGCGACTGTACAGTGCTAAAACAGCCTCCAATCGCTCTGAAACGCTCATTTTTCACATAAGCCACTTTTCAGCGCTAAAACAGCCTCCAATCGCTCTGAAACGCTCATTTTTGACATAAGCCACTTTTCACCTTTAATGAATGAAATTCCAGGTAAAAACTCCTTTGCCATGAATAAGATCCAAATTCAACCAGTTCAGGCTAGTAAACCTGTTTGAAAGACCTTTTTTCAGTGAAATGCAGCTTAGTGCAAAAACAGGCTGCTCTCGCTGTGAAACGCTCATTTTTCACATAAGCCACTTTTCAGCCTTAGGCGACTGTACAGTGCTAAAACAGCCTCCAATCGCTCTGAAACGCTCATTTTTGACATAATCCACTTTTCACCTTTAATGAATGAAATTCCAGGTAAAAACTCCTTTGCCATGAAGAAGATCCAAATTCAACCAGTTCAGGCTAGTAAACCTGTTTGAAAGACCTTTTTTCAGTGAAATGCAGCTTAGTGCAAAAACAGGCTGCTCTCGCTCTGAAACGCTCATTTTTCACATAAGCCACTTTTCAGCCTTAGGCGACTGTACAGTGCTAAAACAGCCTCCAATCGCTCTGAAACGCTCATTTTTCACATAAGCCACTTTTCAGCGCTAAAACAGCCTCCAATCGCTCTGAAACGCTCATTTTTGACATAAGCCACTTTTCACCTTTAATGAATGAAATTCCAGGTAAAAACTCCTTTGCCATGAATAAGATCCAAATTCAACCAGTTCAGGCTAGTAAACCTGTTTGAAAGACCTTTTTTCAGTGAAATGCAGCTTAGTGCAAAAACAGGCTGCTCTCGCTCTGAAACGCTCATTTTTCACATAAGCCACTTTTCAGCCTTAGGCGACTGTACAGTGCTAAAACAGCCTCCAATCGCTCTGAAACGCTCATTTTTGACATAATCCACTTTTCACCTTTAATGAATGAAATTCCAGGTAAAAACTCCTTTGCCATGAAGAAGATCCAAATTCAACCAGTTCAGGCTAGTAAACCTGTTTGAAAGACCTTTTTTCAGTGAAATGCAGCTTAGTGCAAAAACAGGCTGCTCTCGCTTTGAAACGCTCATTTTTCACATAAGCCACTTTTCAGCCTTAGGCGACTGTACAGTGCTAAAACAGCCTCCAATCGCTCTGAAACGCTCATTTTTGACATAAGCCACTTTTCACCTTTAATGAATGAAATTCCAGGTAAAAACTCCTTTGCCATGAAGAAGATCCAAATTCAACCAGTTCAGGCTAGTAAACCTGTTTGAAAGACCTTTTTTCAGTGAAATGCAGCTTAGTGCAAAAACAGGCTGCTCTCGCTCTGAAACGCTCATTTTTCACATAAGCCACTTTTCAGCGCTAAAACAGCCTCCAATCGCTCTGAAACGCTCATTTTTGACATAAGCCACTTTTCACCTTTAATGAATGAAATTCCAGGTAAAAACTCCTTTGCCATGAAGAAGATCCAAATTCAACCAGTTCAGGCTAGTAAACCTGTTTGAAAGACCTTTTTTCAGTGAAATGCAGCTTAGTGCAAAAACAGGCTGCTCTCGCTCTGAAACGCTCATTTTTCACATAAGCCACTTTTCAGCGCTAAAACAGCCTCCAATCGCTCTGAAACGCTCATTTTTGACATAAGCCACTTTTCACCTTTAATGAATGAAATTCCAGGTAAAAACCACTTTGCCATGAATAAGATCCAAATTCAACCAGTTCAGGCTAGTAAACCTGTTTGAAAGACCTTTTTTCAGTGAAATGCAGCTTAGTGCAAAAACAGGCTGCTCTCGCTCTGAAACGCTCATTTTTCACATAAGCCACTTTTCAGCGCTAAAACAGCCTCCAATCGCTCTGAAACGCTCATTTTTGACATAATCCACTTTTCACCTTTAATGAATGAAATTCCAGGTAAAAACCACTTTGCCATGAAGAAGATCCAAATTCAACCAGTTCAGGCTAGTAAACCTGTTTGAAAGACCTTTTTTCAGTGAAATGCAGCTTAGTGCAAAAACAGGCTGCTCTCGCTCTGAAACGCTCATTTTTCACATAAGCCACTTTTCAGCGCTAAAACAGCCTCCAATCGCTCTGAAACGCTCATTTTTGACATAACCCACTTTTCAGCCTTAATGAATTAAATTCCAGGTAAAAACTCATTTGCCATGAAGAAGATCCAAATTCAACCAGTTCAGGCTAGTAAACCTGTTTGAAAGACCTTTTTTCAGTGAAATGCAGCTTAGTGCAAAAACAGGCTGCTCTCGCTCTAAAACGCTCATTTTTCACATAAGCCACTTTTCAGCCTTAGGCGACTGTACAGTGCTAAAACAGCCTCCAATCGCTCTGAAACGCTCATTTTTCACATAGGCCACTTTTCAGCGCTAAAACAGCCTCCAATCGCTCTGAAACGCTCATTTTTGACATAATCCACTTTTCACCTTTAATGAATGAAATTCCAGGTAAAAACTCCTTTGCCATGAAGAAGATCCAAATTCAACCAGTTCAGGCTAGTAAACCTGTTTGAAAGACCTTTTTTCAGTGAAATGCAGCTTAGTGCAAAAACAGGCTGCTCTCGCTCTGAAACGCTCATTTTTCACATAAGCCACTTTTCAGCGCTAAAACAGCCTCCAATCGCTCTGAAACGCTCATTTTTGACATAAGCCACTTTTCACCTTTAATGAATGAAATTCCAGGTAAAAACTCCTTTGCCATGAATAAGATCCAAATTCAACCAGTTCAGGCTAGTAAACCTGTTTGAAAGACCTTTTTTCAGTGAAATGCAGCTTAGTGCAAAAACAGGCTGCTCTCGCTCTGAAACGCTCATTTTTCACATAAGCCACTTTTCAGCGCTAAAACAGCCTCCAATCGCTCTGAAACGCTCATTTTTGACATAACCCACTTTTCAGCCTTAATGAATTAAATTCCAGGTAAAAACTCATTTGCCATGAAGAAGATCCAAATTCAACCAGTTCAGGCTAGTAAACCTGTTTGAAAGACCTTTTTTCAGTGAAATGCAGCTTAGTGCAAAAACAGGCTGCTCTCGCTCTGAAACGCTCATTTTTCACATAAGCCACTTTTCAGCCTTAGGCGACTGTACAGTGCTAAAACAGCCTCCAATCGCTCTGAAACGCTCATTTTTCACATAAGCCACTTTTCAGCGCTAAAACAGCCTCCAATCGCTCTGAAACGCTCATTTTTGACATAACCCACTTTTCAGCCTTAATGAATTAAATTCCAGGTAAAAACTCATTTGCCATGAAGAAGATCCAAATTCAACCAGTTCAGGCTAGTAAACCTGTTTGAAAGACCTTTTTTCAGTGAAATGCAGCTTAGTGCAAAAACAGGCTGCTCTCGCTCTGAAACGCTCATTTTTCACATAAGCCACTTTTCAGCCTTAGGCGACTGTACAGTGCTAAAACAGCCTCCAATCGCTCTGAAACGCTCATTTTTGACATAATCCACTTTTCACCTTTAATGAATGAAATTCCAGGTAAAAACTCCTTTGCCATGAAGAAGATCCAAATTCAACCAGTTCAGGCTAGTAAACCTGTTTGAAAGACCTTTTTTCAGTGAAATGCAGCTTAGTGCAAAAACAGGCTGCTCTCGCTCTGAAACGCTCATTTTTCACATAAGCCACTTTTCAGCCTTAGGCGACTGTACAGTGCTAAAACAGCCTCCAATCGCTCTGAAACGCTCATTTTTGACATAAGCCACTTTTCACCTTTAATGAATGAAATTCCAGGTAAAAACTCCTTTGCCATGAAGAAGATCCAAATTCAACCAGTTCAGGCTAGTAAACCTGTTTGAAAGACCTTTTTTCAGTGAAATGCAGCTTAGTGCAAAAACAGGCTGCTCTCGCTCTGAAACGCTCATTTTTCACATAAGCCACTTTTCAGCGCTAAAACAGCCTCCAATCGCTCTGAAACGCTCATTTTTGACATAAGCCACTTTTCACCTTTAATGAATGAAATTCCAGGTAAAAACTCCTTTGCCATGAAGAAGATCCGAATTCAACCAGTTCAGGCTAGTAAACCTGTTTGAAAGACCTTTTTTCAGTGAAATGCAGCTTAGTGCAAAAACAGGCTGCTCTCGCTCTGAAACGCTCATTTTTCACATAAGCCACTTTTCAGCCTTAGGCGACTGTACAGTGCTAAAACAGCCTCCAATCGCTCTGAAACGCTCATTTTTGACATAATCCACTTTTCACCTTTAATGAATGAAATTCCAGGTAAAAACTCCTTTGCCATGAAGAAGATCCAAATTCAACCAGTTCAGGCTAGTAAACCTGTTTGAAAGACCTTTTTTCAGTGAAATGCAGCTTAGTGCAAAAACAGGCTGCTCTCGCTCTGAAACGCTCATTTTTCACATAAGCCACTTTTCAGCCTTAGGCGACTGTACAGTGCTAAAACAGCCTCCAATCGCTCTGAAACGCTCATTTTTGACATAATCCACTTTTCACCTTTAATGAATGAAATTCCAGGTAAAAACTCCTTTGCCACGAAGAAGATCCAAATTCAACCAGTTCAGGCTAGTAAACCTGTTTGAAAGACCTTTTTTCAGTGAAATGCAGCTTAGTGCAAAAACAGGCTGCTCTCGCTCTGAAACGCTCATTTTTCACATAAGCCACTTTTCAGCCTTAGGCGACTGTACAGTGCTAAAACAGCCTCCAATCGCTCTGAAACGCTCATTTTTGACATAAGCCACTTTTCACCTTTAATGAATGAAATTCCAGGTAAAAACTCCTTTGCCATGAAGGAGATCCAAATTCAACCAGTTCAGGCTAGTAAACCTGTTTGAAAGACCTTTTTTCAGTGAAATGCAGCTTAGTGCAAAAACAGGCTGCTCTCGCTCTGAAACGCTCATTTTTCACATAAGCCACTTTTCAGCCTTAGGCGACTGTACAGTGCTAAAACAGCCTCCAATCGCTCTGAAACGCTCATTTTTGACATAATCCACTTTTCACCTTTAATGAATGAAATTCCAGGTAAAAACTCCTTTGCCATGAAGAAGATCCAAATTCAACCAGTTCAGGCTAGTAAACCTGTTTGAAAGACCTTTTTTCAGTGAAATGCAGCTTAGTGCAAAAACAGGCTGCTCTCGCTCTGAAACGCTCATTTTTCACATAAGCCACTTTTCAGCGCTAAAACAGCCTCCAATCGCTCTGAAACGCTCATTTTTGACATAAGCCACTTTTCACCTTTAATGAATGAAATTCCAGGTAAAAACTCCTTTGCCATGAAGAAGATCCAAATTCAACCAGTTCAGGCTAGTAAACCTGTTTGAAAGACCTTTTTTCAGTGAAATGCAGCTTAGTGCAAAAACAGGCTGCTCTCGCTCTGAAACGCTCATTTTTCACATAAGCCACTTTTGAGCCTTAGGCGACTGTACAGTGCTAAAACAGCCTCCAATCGCTCTGAAACGCTCATTTTTGACATAAGCCACTTTTCACCTTTAATGAATGAAATTCCAGGTAAAAACTCCTTTGCCATGAAGAAGATCCAAATTCAACCAGTTCAGGCTAGTAAACCTGTTTGAAAGACCTTTTTTCAGTGAAATGCAGCTTAGTGCAAAAACAGGCTGCTCTCGCTCTGAAACGCTCATTTTTCACATAAGCCACTTTTCAGCGCTAAAACAGCCTCCAATCGCTCTGAAACGCTCATTTTTGACATAACCCACTTTTCAGCCTTAATGAATTAAATTCCAGGTAAAAACTCATTTGCCATGAAGAAGATCCAAATTCAACCAGTTCAGGCTAGTAAACCTGTTTGAAAGACCTTTTTTCAGTGAAATGCAGCTTAGTGCAAAAACAGGCTGCTCTCGCTCTGAAACGCTCATTTTTCACATAAGCCACTTTTCAGCCTTAGGCGACTGTACAGTGCTAAAACAGCCTCCAATCGCTCTGAAACGCTCATTTTTGACATAAGCCACTTTTCACCTTTAATGAATGAAATTCCAGGTAAAAACTCCTTTGCCATGAAGAAGATCCAAATTCAACCAGTTCAGGCTAGTAAACCTGTTTGAAAGACCTTTTTTCAGTGAAATGCAGCTTAGTGCAAAAACAGGCTGCTCTCGCTCTGAAACGCTCATTTTTCACATAAGCCACTTTTCAGCCTTAGGCGACTGTACAGTGCTAAAACAGCCTCCAATCGCTCTGAAACGCTCATTTTTGACATAATCCACTTTTCACCTTTAATGAATGAAATTCCAGGTAAAAACCCCTTTGCCATGAAGAAGATCCAAATTCAACCAGTTCAGGCTAGTAAACCTGTTTGAAAGACCTTTTTTCAGTGAAATGCAGCTTAGTGCAAAAACAGGCTGCTCTCGCTCTGAAACGCTCATTTTTCACATAAGCCACTTTTCAGCGCTAAAACAGCCTCCAATCGCTCTGAAACGCTCATTTTTGACATAACCCACTTTTCAGCCTTAATGAATTAAATTCCAGGTAAAAACTCATTTGCCATGAAGAAGATCCAAATTCAACCAGTTCAGGCTAGTAAACCTGTTTGAAAGACCTTTTTTCAGTGAAATGCAGCTTAGTGCAAAAACAGGCTGCTCTCGCTCTGAAACGCTCATTTTTCACATAAGCCACTTTTCAGCGCTAAAACAGCCTCCAATCGCTCTGAAACGCTCATTTTTGACATAAGCCACTTTTCACCTTTAATGAATGAAATTCCAGGTAAAAACTCCTTTGCCATGAATAAGATCCAAATTCAACCAGTTCAGGCTAGTAAACCTGTTTGAAAGACCTTTTTTCAGTGAAATGCAGCTTAGTGCAAAAACAGGCTGCTCTCGCTCTGAAACGCTCATTTTTCACATAAGCCACTTTTCAGCCTTAGGCGACTGTACAGTGCTAAAACAGCCTCCAATCGCTCTGAAACGCTCATTTTTGACATAATCCACTTTTCACCTTTAATGAATGAAATTCCAGGTAAAAACTCCTTTGCCATGAAGAAGATCCAAATTCAACCAGTTCAGGCTAGTAAACCTGTTTGAAAGACCTTTTTTCAGTGAAATGCAGCTTAGTGCAAAAACAGGCTGCTCTCGCTCTGAAACGCTCATTTTTCACATAAGCCACTTTTCAGCCTTAGGCGACTGTACAGTGCTAAAACAGCCTCCAATCGCTCTGAAACGCTCATTTTTGACATAAGCCACTTTTCACCTTTAATGAATTAAATTCCAGGTAAAAACTCCTTTGCCATGAAGAAGATCCAAATTCAACCAGTTCAGGCTAGTAAACCTGTTTGAAAGACCTTTTTTCAGTGAAATGCAGCTTAGTGCAAAAACAGGCTGCTCTCGCTCTGAAACGCTCATTTTTCACATAAGCCACTTTTCAGCGCTAAAACAGCCTCCAATCGCTCTGAAACGCTCATTTTTGACATAAGCCACTTTTCACCTTTAATGAATGAAATTCCAGGTAAAAACTCCTTTGCCATGAATAAGATCCGAATTCAACCAGTTCAGGCTAGTAAACCTGTTTGAAAGACCTTTTTTCAGTGAAATGCAGCTTAGTGCAAAAACAGGCTGCTCTCGCTCTGAAACGCTCATTTTTCACATAAGCCACTTTTCAGCCTTAGGCGACTGTACAGTGCTAAAACAGCCTCCAATCGCTCTGAAACGCTCATTTTTGACATAATCCACTTTTCACCTTTAATGAATGAAATTCCAGGTAAAAACTCCTTTGCCATGAAGAAGATCCAAATTCAACCAGTTCAGGCTAGTAAACCTGTTTGAAAGACCTTTTTTCAGTGAAATGCAGCTTAGTGCAAAAACAGGCTGCTCTCGCTCTGAAACGCTCATTTTTCACATAAGCCACTTTTCAGCCTTAGGCGACTGTACAGTGCTAAAACAGCCTCCAATCGCTCTGAAACGCTCATTTTTGACATAATCCACTTTTCACCTTTAATGAATGAAATTCCAGGTAAAAACTCCTTTGCCATGAAGAAGATCCAAATTCAACCAGTTCAGGCTAGTAAACCTGTTTGAAAGACCTTTTTTCAGTGAAATGCAGCTTAGTGCAAAAACAGGCTGCTCTCGCTCTGAAACGCTCATTTTTCACATAAGCCACTTTTGAGCCTTAGGCGACTGTACAGTGCTAAAACAGCCTCCAATCGCTCTGAAACGCTCATTTTTGACATAAGCCACTTTTCACCTTTAATGAATGAAATTCCAGGTAAAAACTCCTTTGCCATGAAGAAGATCCAAATTCAACCAGTTCAGGCTAGTAAACCTGTTTGAAAGACCTTTTTTCAGTGAAATGCAGCTTAGTGCAAAAACAGGCTGCTCTCGCTCTGAAACGCTCACTTTTCACATGAGCCACTTTTGAGCCTTAGGCGACTGTACAGTGCTAAAACAGCCTCCAATCGCTCTGAAACGCTCATTTTTGACATAAGCCACTTTTCACCTTTAATGAATGAAATTCCAGGTAAAAACTCCTTTGCCATGAAGAAGATCCAAATTCAACCAGTTCAGGCTAGTAAACCTGTTTGAAAGACCTTTTTTCAGTGAAATGCAGCTTAGTGCAAAAACAGGCTGCTCTCGCTCTGAAACGCTCATTTTTCACATAAGCCACTTTTCAGCGCTAAAACAGCCTCCAATCGCTCTGAAACGCTCATTTTTGACATAACCCACTTTTCAGCCTTAATGAATTAAATTCCAGGTAAAAACTCATTTGCCATGAAGAAGATCCAAATTCAACCAGTTCAGGCTAGTAAACCTGTTTGAAAGACCTTTTTTCAGTGAAATGCAGCTTAGTGCAAAAACAGGCTGCTCTCGCTCTGAAACGCTCATTTTTCACATAAGCCACTTTTCAGCCTTAGGCGACTGTACAGTGCTAAAACAGCCTCCAATCGCTCTGAAACGCTCATTTTTGACATAAGCCACTTTTCACCTTTAATGAATGAAATTCCAGGTAAAAACTCCTTTGCCATGAAGAAGATCCAAATTCAACCAGTTCAGGCTAGTAAACCTGTTTGAAAGACCTTTTTTCAGTGAAATGCAGCTTAGTGCAAAAACAGGCTGCTCTCGCTCTGAAACGCTCATTTTTCACATAAGCCACTTTTCAGCGCTAAAACAGCCTCCAATCGCTCTGAAACGCTCATTTTTGACATAAGCCACTTTTCACCTTTAATGAATGAAATTCCAGGTAAAAACTCCTTTGCCATGAAGAAGATCCAAATTCAACCAGTTCAGGCTAGTAAACCTGTTTGAAAGACCTTTTTTCAGTGAAATGCAGCTTAGTGCAAAAACAGGCTGCTCTCGCTCTGAAACGCTCATTTTTCACATAAGCCACTTTTCAGCGCTAAAACAGCCTCCAATCGCTCTGAAACGCTCATTTTTGACATAACCCACTTTTCAGCCTTAATGAATTAAATTCCAGGTAAAAACTCATTTGCCATGAAGAAGATCCAAATTCAACCAGTTCAGGCTAGTAAACCTGTTTGAAAGACCTTTTTTCAGTGAAATGCAGCTTAGTGCAAAAACAGGCTGCTCTCGCTCTGAAACGCTCATTTTTCACATAAGCCACTTTTCAGCGCTAAAACAGCCTCCAATCGCTCTGAAACGCTCATTTTTGACATAAGCCACTTTTCACCTTTAATGAATGAAATTCCAGGTAAAAACTCCTTTGCCATGAAGAAGATCCAAATTCAACCAGTTCAGGCTAGTAAACCTGTTTGAAAGACCTTTTTTCAGTGAAATGCAGCTTAGTGCAAAAACAGGCTGCTCTCGCTCTGAAACGCTCATTTTTCACATAAGCCACTTTTCAGCCTTAGGCGACTGTACAGTGCTAAAACAGCCTCCAATCGCTCTGAAACGCTCATTTTTGACATAAGCCACTTTTCACCTTTAATGAATGAAATTCCAGGTAAAAACTCCTTTGCCATGAAGAAGATCCAAATTCAACCAGTTCAGGCTAGTAAACCTGTTTGAAAGACCTTTTTTCAGTGAAATGCAGCTTAGTGCAAAAACAGGCTGCTCTCGCTCTGAAACGCTCATTTTTCACATAAGCCACTTTTCAGCGCTAAAACAGCCTCCAATCGCTCTGAAACGCTCATTTTTGACATAAGCCACTTTTCACCTTTAATGAATGAAATTCCAGGTAAAAACTCCTTTGCCATGAATAAGATCCAAATTCAACCAGTTCAGGCTAGTAAACCTGTTTGAAAGACCTTTTTTCAGTGAAATGCAGCTTAGTGCAAAAACAGGCTGCTCTCGCTCTGAAACGCTCATTTTTCACATAAGCCACTTTTCAGCCTTAGGCGACTGTACAGTGCTAAAACAGCCTCCAATCGCTCTGAAACGCTCATTTTTCACATAAGCCACTTTTCAGCGCTAAAACAGCCTCCAATCGCTCTGAAACGCTCATTTTTGACATAACCCACTTTTCAGCCTTAATGAATTAAATTCCAGGTAAAAACTCATTTGCCATGAAGAAGATCCAAATTCAACCAGTTCAGGCTAGTAAACCTGTTTGAAAGACCTTTTTTCAGTGAAATGCAGCTTAGTGCAAAAACAGGCTGCTCTCGCTCTGAAACGCTCATTTTTCACATAAGCCACTTTTCAGCGCTAAAACAGCCTCCAATCGCTCTGAAACGCTCATTTTTGACATAAGCCACTTTTCACCTTTAATGAATGAAATTCCAGGTAAAAACTCCTTTGCCATGAAGAAGATCCAAATTCAACCAGTTCAGGCTAGTAAACCTGTTTGAAAGACCTTTTTTCAGTGAAATGCAGCTTAGTGCAAAAACAGGCTGCTCTCGCTCTGAAACGCTCATTTTTCACATAAGCCACTTTTCAGCCTTAGGCGACTGTACAGTGCTAAAACAGCCTCCAATCGCTCTGAAACGCTCATTTTTGACATAAGCCACTTTTCACCTTTAATGAATGAAATTCCAGGTAAAAACTCATTTGCCATGAAGAAGATCCAAATTCAACCAGTTCAGGCTAGTAAACCTGTTTGAAAGACCTTTTTTCAGTGAAATGCAGCTTAGTGCAAAAACAGGCTGCTCTCGCTCTGAAACGCTCATTTTTCACATAAGCCACTTTTCAGCGCTAAAACAGCCTCCAATCGCTCTGAAACGCTCATTTTTGACATAAGCCACTTTTCACCTTTAATGAATGAAATTCCAGGTAAAAACTCCTTTGCCATGAAGAAGATCCAAATTCAACCAGTTCAGGCTAGTAAACCTGTTTGAAAGACCTTTTTTCAGTGAAATGCAGCTTAGTGCAAAAACAGGCTGCTCTCGCTCTGAAACGCTCATTTTTCACATAAGCCACTTTTCAGCCTTAGGCGACTGTACAGTGCTAAAACAGCCTCCTATCGCTCTGAAACGCTCATTTTTGACATAAGCCACTTTTCACCTTTAATGAATGAAATTCCAGGTAAAAACTCCTTTGCCATGAAGAAGATCCAAATTCAACCAGTTCAGGCTAGTAAACCTGTTTGAAAGACCTTTTTTCAGTGAAATGCAGCTTAGTGCAAAAACAGGCTGCTCTCGCTCTGAAACGCTCATTTTTCACATAAGCCACTTTTCAGCGCTAAAACAGCCTCCAATCGCTCTGAAACGCTCATTTTTGACATAAGCCACTTTTCACCTTTAATGAATGAAATTCCAGGTAAAAACTCCTTTGCCATGAATAAGATCCAAATTCAACCAGTTCAGGCTAGTAAACCTGTTTGAAAGACCTTTTTTCAGTGAAATGCAGCTTAGTGCAAAAACAGGCTGCTCTCGCTCTGAAACGCTCATTTTTCACATAAGCCACTTTTCAGCCTTAGGCGACTGTACAGTGCTAAAACAGCCTCCAATCGCTCTGAAACGCTCATTTTTGACATAATCCACTTTTCACCTTTAATGAATGAAATTCCAGGTAAAAACTCCTTTGCCATGAAGAAGATCCAAATTCAACCAGTTCAGGCTAGTAAACCTGTTTGAAAGACCTTTTTTCAGTGAAATGCAGCTTAGTGCAAAAACAGGCTGCTCTCGCTCTGAAACGCTCATTTTTCACATAAGCCACTTTTCAGCCTTAGGCGACTGTACAGTGCTAAAACAGCCTCCAATCGCTCTGAAACGCTCATTTTTGACATAATCCACTTTTCACCTTTAATGAATGAAATTCCAGGTAAAAACTCCTTTGCCATGAAGAAGATCCAAATTCAACCAGTTCAGGCTAGTAAACCTGTTTGAAAGACCTTTTTTCAGTGAAATGCAGCTTAGTGCAAAAACAGGCTGCTCTCGCTCTGAAACGCTCATTTTTCACATAAGCCACTTTTCAGCCTTAGGCGACTGTACAGTGCTAAAACAGCCTCCAATCGCTCTGAAACGCTCATTTTTCACATAAGCCACTTTTCAGCGCTAAAACAGCCTCCAATCGCTCTGAAACGCTCATTTTTGACATAACCCACTTTTCAGCCTTAATGAATTAAATTCCAGGTAAAAACTCATTTGCCATGAAGAAGATCAAAATTCAACCAGTTCAGGCTAGTAAACCTGTTTGAAAGACCTTTTTTCAGTGAAATGCAGCTTAGTGCAAAAACAGGCTGCTCTCGCTCTGAAACGCTCATTTTTCACATAAGCCACTTTTCAGCGCTAAAACAGCCTCCAATCGCTCTGAAACGCTCATTTTTGACATAAGCCACTTTTCACCTTTAATGAATGAAATTCCAGGTAAAAACTCCTTTGCCATGAAGAAGATCCAAATTCAACCAGTTCAGGCTAGTAAACCTGTTTGAAAGACCTTTTTTCAGTGAAATGCAGCTTAGTGCAAAAACAGGCTGCTCTCGCTCTGAAACGCTCATTTTTCACATAAGCCACTTTTCAGCGCTAAAACAGCCTCCAATCGCTCTGAAACGCTCATTTTTGACATAAGCCACTTTTCACCTTTAATGAATGAAATTCCAGGTAAAAACTCCTTTGCCATGAAGAAGATCCAAATTCAACCAGTTCAGGCTAGTAAACCTGTTTGAAAGACCTTTTTTCAGTGAAATGCAGCTTAGTGCAAAAACAGGCTGCTCTCGCTCTGAAACGCTCATTTTTCACATAAGCCACTTTTCAGCGCTAAAACAGCCTCCAATCGCTCTGAAACGCTCATTTTTGACATAAGCCACTTTTCACCTTTAATGAATGAAATTCCAGGTAAAAACTCCTTTGCCATGAAGAAGATCCAAATTCAACCAGTTCAGGCTAGTAAACCTGTTTGAAAGACCTTTTTTCAGTGAAATGCAGCTTAGTGCAAAAACAGGCTGCTCTCGCTCTGAAACGCTCATTTTTCACATAAGCCACTTTTGAGCCTTAGGCGACTGTACAGTGCTAAAACAGCCTCCAATCGCTCTGAAACGCTCATTTTTGACATAAGCCACTTTTCACCTTTAATGAATGAAATTCCAGGTAAAAACTCCTTTGCCATGAAGAAGATCCAAATTCAACCAGTTCAGGCTAGTAAACCTGTTTGAAAGACCTTTTTTCAGTGAAATGCAGCTTAGTGCAAAAACAGGCTGCTCTCGCTCTGAAACGCTCATTTTTCACATAAGCCACTTTTCAGCGCTAAAACAGCCTCCAATCGCTCTGAAACGCTCATTTTTGACATAACCCACTTTTCAGCCTTAATGAATTAAATTCCAGGTAAAAACTCATTTGCCATGAAGAAGATCCAAATTCAACCAGTTCAGGCTAGTAAACCTGTTTGAAAGACCTTTTTTCAGTGAAATGCAGCTTAGTGCAAAAACAGGCTGCTCTCGCTCTGAAACGCTCATTTTTCACATAAGCCACTTTTCAGCCTTAGGCGACTGTACAGTGCTAAAACAGCCTCCAATCGCTCTGAAACGCTCATTTTTGACATAAGCCACTTTTCACCTTTAATGAATGAAATTCCAGGTAAAAACTCCTTTGCCATGAAGAAGATCCAAATTCAACCAGTTCAGGCTAGTAAACCTGTTTGAAAGACCTTTTTTCAGTGAAATGCAGCTTAGTGCAAAAACAGGCTGCTCTCGCTCTGAAACGCTCATTTTTCACATAAGCCACTTTTCAGCCTTAGGCGACTGTACAGTGCTAAAACAGCCTCCAATCGCTCTGAAACGCTCATTTTTGACATAATCCACTTTTCACCTTTAATGAATGAAATTCCAGGTAAAAACCCCTTTGCCATGAAGAAGATCCAAATTCAACCAGTTCAGGCTAGTAAACCTGTTTGAAAGACCTTTTTTCAGTGAAATGCAGCTTAGTGCAAAAACAGGCTGCTCTCGCTCTGAAACGCTCATTTTTCACATAAGCCACTTTTCAGCGCTAAAACAGCCTCCAATCGCTCTGAAACGCTCATTTTTGACATAACCCACTTTTCAGCCTTAATGAATTAAATTCCAGGTAAAAACTCATTTGCCATGAAGAAGATCCAAATTCAACCAGTTCAGGCTAGTAAACCTGTTTGAAAGACCTTTTTTCAGTGAAATGCAGCTTAGTGCAAAAACAGGCTGCTCTCGCTCTGAAACGCTCATTTTTCACATAAGCCACTTTTCAGCCTTAGGCGACTGTACAGTGCTAAAACAGCCTCCAATCGCTCTGAAACGCTCATTTTTCACATAAGCCACTTTTCAGCGCTAAAACAGCCTCCAATCGCTCTGAAACGCTCATTTTTGACATAACCCACTTTTCAGCCTTAATGAATTAAATTCCAGGTAAAAACTCATTTGCCATGAAGAAGATCCAAATTCAACCAGTTCAGGCTAGTAAACCTGTTTGAAAGACCTTTTTTCAGTGAAATGCAGCTTAGTGCAAAAACAGGCTGCTCTCGCTCTGAAACGCTCATTTTTCACATAAGCCACTTTTCAGCGCTAAAACAGCCTCCAATCGCTCTGAAACGCTCATTTTTTACATAAGCCACTTTTCACCTTTAATGAATGAAATTCCAGGTAAAAACTCCTTTGCCATGAATAAGATCCAAATTCAACCAGTTCAGGCTAGTAAACCTGTTTGAAAGACCTTTTTTCAGTGAAATGCAGCTTAGTGCAAAAACAGGCTGCTCTCGCTCTGAAACGCTCATTTTTCACATAAGCCACTTTTCAGCCTTAGGCGACTGTACAGTGCTAAAACAGCCTCCAATCGCTCTGAAACGCTCATTTTTGACATAATCCACTTTTCACCTTTAATGAATGAAATTCCAGGTAAAAACTCCTTTGCCATGAAGAAGATCCAAATTCAACCAGTTCAGGCTAGTAAACCTGTTTGAAAGACCTTTTTTCAGTGAAATGCAGCTTAGTGCAAAAACAGGCTGCTCTCGCTCTGAAACGCTCATTTTTCACATAAGCCACTTTTCAGCCTTAGGCGACTGTACAGTGCTAAAACAGCCTCCAATCGCTCTGAAACGCTCATTTTTGACATAAGCCACTTTTCACCTTTAATGAATGAAATTCCAGGTAAAAACTCCTTTGCCATGAAGAAGATCCAAATTCAACCAGTTCAGGCTAGTAAACCTGTTTGAAAGACCTTTTTTCAGTGAAATGCAGCTTAGTGCAAAAACAGGCTGCTCTCGCTCTGAAACGCTCATTTTTCACATAAGCCACTTTTGAGCCTTAGGCGACTGTACAGTGCTAAAACAGCCTCCAATCGCTCTGAAACGCTCATTTTTGACATAAGCCACTTTTCACCTTTAATGAATGAAATTCCAGGTAAAAACTCCTTTGCCATGAAGAAGATCCAAATTCAACCAGTTCAGGCTAGTAAACCTGTTTGAAAGACCTTTTTTCAGTGAAATGCAGCTTAGTGCAAAAACAGGCTGCTCTCGCTCTGAAACGCTCATTTTTCACATAAGCCACTTTTCAGCGCTAAAACAGCCTCCAATCGCTCTGAAACGCTCATTTTTGACATAACCCACTTTTCAGCCTTAATGAATTAAATTCCAGGTAAAAACTCATTTGCCATGAAGAAGATCCAAATTCAACCAGTTCAGGCTAGTAAACCTGTTTGAAAGACCTTTTTTCAGTGAAATGCAGCTTAGTGCAAAAACAGGCTGCTCTCGCTCTGAAACGCTCATTTTTCACATAAGCCACTTTTCAGCGCTAAAACAGCCTCCAATCGCTCTGAAACGCTCATTTTTGACATAAGCCACTTTTCACCTTTAATGAATGAAATTCCAGGTAAAAACTCCTTTGCCATGAAGAAGATCCAAATTCAACCAGTTCAGGCTAGTAAACCTGTTTGAAAGACCTTTTTTCGGTGAAATGCAGCTTAGTGCAAAAACAGGCTGCTCTCGCTCTGAAACGCTCATTTTTCACATAAGCCACTTTTCAGCCTTAGGCGACTGTACAGTGCTAAAACAGCCTCCAATCGCTCTGAAACGCTCATTTTTGACATAAGCCACTTTTCACCTTTAATGAATGAAATTCCAGGTAAAAACTCCTTTGCCATGAAGAAGATCCAAATTCAACCAGTTCAGGCTAGTAAACCTGTTTGAAAGACCTTTTTTCAGTGAAATGCAGCTTAGTGCAAAAACAGGCTGCTCTCGCTCTGAAACGCTCATTTTTCACATAAGCCACTTTTCAGCGCTAAAACAGCCTCCAATCGCTCTGAAACGCTCATTTTTGACATAAGCCACTTTTCACCTTTAATGAATGAAATTCCAGGTAAAAACTCCTTTGCCATGAATAAGATCCAAATTCAACCAGTTCAGGCTAGTAAACCTGTTTGAAAGACCTTTTTTCAGTGAAATGCAGCTTAGTGCAAAAACAGGCTGCTCTCGCTCTGAAACGCTCATTTTTCACATAAGCCACTTTTCAGCCTTAGGCGACTGTACAGTGCTAAAACAGCCTCCAATCGCTCTGAAACGCTCATTTTTGACATAATCCACTTTTCACCTTTAATGAATGAAATTCCAGGTAAAAACTCCTTTGCCATGAAGAAGATCCAAATTCAACCAGTTCAGGCTAGTAAACCTGTTTGAAAGACCTTTTTTCAGTGAAATGCAGCTTAGTGCAAAAACAGGCTGCTCTCGCTCTGAAACGCTCATTTTTCACATAAGCCACTTTTCAGCCTTAGGCGACTGTACAGTGCTAAAACAGCCTCCAATCGCTCTGAAACGCTCATTTTTCACATAAGCCACTTTTCAGCGCTAAAACAGCCTCCAATCGCTCTGAAACGCTCATTTTTGACATAACCCACTTTTCACCTTTAATGAATGAAATTCCAGGTAAAAACTCCTTTGCCATGAAGAAGATCAAAATTCAACCAGTTCAGGCTAGTAAACCTGTTTGAAAGACCTTTTTTCAGTGAAATGCAGCTTAGTGCAAAAACAGGCTGCTCTCGCTCTGAAACGCTCATTTTTCACATAAGCCACTTTTCAGCGCTAAAACAGCCTCCAATCGCTCTGAAACGCTCATTTTTGACATAAGCCACTTTTCACCTTTAATGAATGAAATTCCAGGTAAAAACTCCTTTGCCATGAAGAAGATCCAAATTCAACCAGTTCAGGCTAGTAAACCTGTTTGAAAGACCTTTTTTCAGTGAAATGCAGCTTAGTGCAAAAACAGGCTGCTCTCGCTCTGAAACGCTCATTTTTCACATAAGCCACTTTTCAGCCTTAGGCGACTGTACAGTGCTAAAACAGCCTCCAATCGCTCTGAAACGCTCATTTTTCACATAAGCCACTTTTCAGCGCTAAAACAGCCTCCAATCGCTCTGAAACGCTCATTTTTGACATAACCCACTTTTCAGCCTTAATGAATTAAATTCCAGGTAAAAACTCATTTGCCATGAAGAAGATCCAAATTCAACCAGTTCAGGCTAGTAAACCTGTTTGAAAGACCTTTTTTCAGTGAAATGCAGCTTAGTGCAAAAACAGGCTGCTCTCGCTCTGAAACGCTCATTTTTCACATAAGCCACTTTTCAGCGCTAAAACAGCCTCCAATCGCTCTGAAACGCTCATTTTTGACATAATCCACTTTTCACCTTTAATGAATGAAATTCCAGGTAAAAACTCCTTTGCCATGAAGAAGATCCAAATTCAACCAGTTCAGGCTAGTAAACCTGTTTGAAAGACCTTTTTTCAGTGAAATGCAGCTTAGTGCAAAAACAGGCTGCTCTCGCTCTGAAACGCTCATTTTTCACATAAGCCACTTTTCAGCCTTAGGCGACTGTACAGTGCTAAAACAGCCTCCAATCGCTCTGAAACGCTCATTTTTGACATAAGCCACTTTTCACCTTTAATGAATGAAATTCCAGGTAAAAACTCCTTTGCCATGAAGAAGATCCAAATTCAACCAGTTCAGGCTAGTAAACCTGTTTGAAAGACCTTTTTTCAGTGAAATGCAGCTTAGTGCAAAAACAGGCTGCTCTCGCTCTGAAACGCTCATTTTTCACATAAGCCACTTTTGAGCCTTAGGCGACTGTACAGTGCTAAAACAGCCTCCAATCGCTCTGAAACGCTCATTTTTGACATAAGCCACTTTTCACCTTTAATGAATGAAATTCCAGGTAAAAACTCCTTTGCCATGAAGAAGATCCAAATTCAACCAGTTCAGGCTAGTAAACCTGTTTGAAAGACCTTTTTTCAGTGAAATGCAGCTTAGTGCAAAAACAGGCTGCTCTCGCTCTGAAACGCTCATTTTTCACATAAGCCACTTTTCAGCGCTAAAACAGCCTCCAATCGCTCTGAAACGCTCATTTTTGACATAACCCACTTTTCAGCCTTAATGAATTAAATTCCAGGTAAAAACTCATTTGCCATGAAGAAGATCCAAATTCAACCAGTTCAGGCTAGTAAACCTGTTTGAAAGACCTTTTTTCAGTGAAATGCAGCTTAGTGCAAAAACAGGCTGCTCTCGCTCTGAAACGCTCATTTTTCACATAAGCCACTTTTCAGCGCTAAAACAGCCTCCAATCGCTCTGAAACGCTCATTTTTGACATAAGCCACTTTTCACCTTTAATGAATGAAATTCCAGGTAAAAACTCCTTTGCCATGAAGAAGATCCAAATTCAACCAGTTCAGGCTAGTAAACCTGTTTGAAAGACCTTTTTTCGGTGAAATGCAGCTTAGTGCAAAAACAGGCTGCTCTCGCTCTGAAACGCTCATTTTTCACATAAGCCACTTTTCAGCGCTAAAACAGCCTCCAATCGCTCTGAAACGCTCATTTTTGACATAAGCCACTTTTCACCTTTAATGAATGAAATTCCAGGTAAAAACTCCTTTGCCATGAATAAGATCCAAATTCAACCAGTTCAGGCTAGTAAACCTGTTTGAAAGACCTTTTTTCAGTGAAATGCAGCTTAGTGCAAAAACAGGCTGCTCTCGCTCTGAAACGCTCATTTTTCACATAAGCCACTTTTCAGCCTTAGGCGACTGTACAGTGCTAAAACAGCCTCCAATCGCTCTGAAACGCTCATTTTTGACATAATCCACTTTTCACCTTTAATGAATGAAATTCCAGGTAAAAACTCCTTTGCCATGAAGAAGATCCAAATTCAACCAGTTCAGGCTAGTAAACCTGTTTGAAAGACCTTTTTTCAGTGAAATGCAGCTTAGTGCAAAAACAGGCTGCTCTCGCTCTGAAACGCTCATTTTTCACATAAGCCACTTTTCAGCCTTAGGCGACTGTACAGTGCTAAAACAGCCTCCAATCGCTCTGAAACGCTCATTTTTCACATAAGCCACTTTTCAGCGCTAAAACAGCCTCCAATCGCTCTGAAACGCTCATTTTTGACATAACCCACTTTTCACCTTTAATGAATGAAATTCCAGGTAAAAACTCCTTTGCCATGAAGAAGATCAAAATTCAACCAGTTCAGGCTAGTAAACCTGTTTGAAAGACCTTTTTTCAGTGAAATGCAGCTTAGTGCAAAAACAGGCTGCTCTCGCTCTGAAACGCTCATTTTTCACATAAGCCACTTTTCAGCGCTAAAACAGCCTCCAATCGCTCTGAAACGCTCATTTTTGACATAAGCCACTTTTCACCTTTAATGAATGAAATTCCAGGTAAAAACTCCTTTGCCATGAAGAAGATCCAAATTCAACCAGTTCAGGCTAGTAAACCTGTTTGAAAGACCTTTTTTCAGTGAAATGCAGCTTAGTGCAAAAACAGGCTGCTCTCGCTCTGAAACGCTCATTTTTCACATAAGCCACTTTTCAGCGCTAAAACAGCCTCCAATCGCTCTGAAACGCTCATTTTTGACATAAGCCACTTTTCACCTTTAATGAATGAAATTCCAGGTAAAAACTCCTTTGCCATGAATAAGATCCAAATTCAACCAGTTCAGGCTAGTAAACCTGTTTGAAAGACCTTTTTTCAGTGAAATGCAGCTTAGTGCAAAAACAGGCTGCTCTCGCTCTGAAACGCTCATTTTTCACATAAGCCACTTTTCAGCGCTAAAACAGCCTCCAATCGCTCTGAAACGCTCATTTTTCACATAAGCCACTTTTCAGCCTTAGGCGACTGTACAGTGCTAAAACAGCCTCCAATCGCTCTGAAACGCTCATTTTTGACATAAGCCACTTTTCACCTTTAATGAATGAAATTCCAGGTAAAAACTCCTTTGCCATGAATAAGATCCAAATTCAACCAGTTCAGGCTAGTAAACCTGTTTGAAAGACCTTTTTTCAGTGAAATGCAGCTTAGTGCAAAAACAGGCTGCTCTCGCTCTGAAACGCTCATTTTTCACATAAGCCACTTTTCAGCCTTAGGCGACTGTACAGTGCTAAAACAGCCTCCAATCGCTCTGAAACGCTCATTTTTGACATAATCCACTTTTCACCTTTAATGAATGAAATTCCAGGTAAAAACTCCTTTGCCATGAAGAAGATCCAAATTCAACCAGTTCAGGCTAGTAAACCTGTTTGAAAGACCTTTTTTCAGTGAAATGCAGCTTAGTGCAAAAACAGGCTGCTCTCGCTCTGAAACGCTCATTTTTCACATAAGCCACTTTTCAGCCTTAGGCGACTGTACAGTGCTAAAACAGCCTCCAATCGCTCTGAAACGCTCATTTTTCACATAAGCCACTTTTCAGCGCTAAAACAGCCTCCAATCGCTCTGAAACGCTCATTTTTGACATAACCCACTTTTCACCTTTAATGAATGAAATTCCAGGTAAAAACTCCTTTGCCATGAAGAAGATCCAAATTCAACCAGTTCAGGCTAGTAAACCTGTTTGAAAGACCTTTTTTCAGTGAAATGCAGCTTAGTGCAAAAACAGGCTGCTCTCGCTCTGAAACGCTCATTTTTCACATAAGCCACTTTTCAGCGCTAAAACAGCCTCCAATCGCTCTGAAACGCTCATTTTTGACATAAGCCACTTTTCACCTTTAATGAATGAAATTCCAGGTAAAAACTCCTTTGCCATGAATAAGATCCAAATTCAACCAGTTCAGGCTAGTAAACCTGTTTGAAAGACCTTTTTTCAGTGAAATGCAGCTTAGTGCAAAAACAGGCTGCTCTCGCTCTGAAACGCTCATTTTTCACATAAGCCACTTTTCAGCCTTAGGCGACTGTACAGTGCTAAAACAGCCTCCAATCGCTCTGAAACGCTCATTTTTCACATAAGCCACTTTTCAGCGCTAAAACAGCCTCCAATCGCTCTGAAACGCTCATTTTTCACATAAGCCACTTTTCAGCGCTAAAACAGCCTCCAATCGCTCTGAAACGCTCATTTTTGACATAAGCCACTTTTCACCTTTAATGAATGAAATTCCAGGTAAAAACTCCTTTGCCATGAAGAAGATCCAAATTCAACCAGTTCAGGCTAGTAAACCTGTTTGAAAGACCTTTTTTCAGTGAAATGCAGCTTAGTGCAAAAACAGGCTGCTCTCGCTCTGAAACGCTCATTTTTCACATAAGCCACTTTTCAGCGCTAAAACAGCCTCCAATCGCTCTGAAACGCTCATTTTTGACATAAGCCACTTTTCACCTTTAATGAATGAAATTCCAGGTAAAAACTCCTTTGCCATGAATAAGATCCAAATTCAACCAGTTCAGGCTAGTAAACCTGTTTGAAAGACCTTTTTTCAGTGAAATGCAGCTTAGTGCAAAAACAGGCTGCTCTCGCTCTGAAACGCTCATTTTTCACAAAAGCCACTTTTCAGCGCTAAAACAGCCTCCAATCGCTCTGAAACGCTCATTTTTGACATAACCCACTTTTCACCTTTAATGAATGAAATTCCAGGTAAAAACTCCTTTGCCATGAATAAGATCCAAATTCAACCAGTTCAGGCTAGTAAACCTGTTTGAAAGACCTTTTTTCAGTGAAATGCAGCTTAGTGCAAAAACAGGCTGCTCTCGCTCTGAAACGCTCATTTTTCACATAAGCCACTTTTCAGCCTTAGGAGACTGTACAGTGCTAAAACAGCGTCCTATCGCTCTGAAACGCTCATTTTTGACATAACCCACTTTTCAGCCTTAATGAATTAAATTCCAGGTGAAAACTCCTTTGCCATGAAGAAGATCCAAATTCAACAAGTTCAGGCTAGTAAACCTGTTTGAAAGACCTTTTTTCAGTGAAATGCAGCTTAGTGCAAAAACAGGCTGCTCTCGCTCTGAAACGCTCATTTTTCACATAACCCACTTTTCACCCTTAATGAATTAAATTCCAGGTAAAAACTGCTTTGCCATGAAGAAGATCCAAATTCAACCAGTTGAGGCTAGTAAACCTGTTTGAAAGACCTTTTTTCAGTGAAATGCAGCTTAGTGCAAAAACAGGCTGCTCTCGCTCTGAAACGCTCATTTTTCACATAAGCCACTTTTCAGCGCTAAAACAGCCTCCAATCGCTCTGAAACGCTCATTTTTGACATAAGCCACTTTTCACCTTTAATGAATGAAATTCCAGGTAAAAACTCCTTTGCCATGAAGAAGATCCAAATTCAACCAGTTCAGGCTAGTAAACCTGTTTGAAAGACCTTTTTTCAGTGAAATGCAGCTTAGTGCAAAAACAGGCTGCTCTCGCTCTGAAACGCTCATTTTTCACATAAGCCACTTTTCAGCGCTAAAACAGCCTCCAATCGCTCTGAAACGCTCATTTTTGACATAAGCCACTTTTCACCTTTAATGAATGAAATTCCAGGTAAAAACTCCTTTGCCATGAAGAAGATCCAAATTCAACCAGTTCAGGCTAGTAAACCTGGTTGAAAGACCTTTTTTCAGTGAAATGCAGCTTAGTGCAAAAACAGGCTGCTCTCGCTCTGAAACGCTCATTTTTCACATAAGCCACTTTTCAGCCTTAGGCGACTGTACAGTGCTAAAACAGCCTCCAATCGCTCTGAAACGCTCATTTTTGACATAAGCCACTTTTCACCTTTAATGAATGAAATTCCAGGTAAAAACTCCTTTGCCATGAAGAAGATCCAAATTCAACCAGTTCAGGCTAGTAAACCTGTTTGAAAGACCTTTTTTCAGTGAAATGCAGCTTAGTGCAAAAACAGGCTGCTCTCGCTCTGAAACGCTCATTTTTCACATAAGCCACTTTTCAGCCTTAGGCGACTGTACAGTGCTAAAACAGCCTCCAATCGCTCTGAAACGCTCATTTTTGACATAACCCACTTTTCAGCCTTAATGAATTAAATTCCAGGTGAAAACTCCTTTGCCATGAAGAAGATCCAAATTCAACAAGTTCAGGCTAGTAAACCTGTTTGAAAGACCTTTTTTCAGTGAAATGCAGCTTAGTGCAAAAACAGGCTGCTCTCGCTCTGAAACGCTCATTTTTCACATAAGCCACTTTTCAGCCTTAGGCGACTGTACAGTGCTAAAACAGCCTCCAATCGCTCTGAAACGCTCATTTTTGACATAAGCCACTTTTCACCTTTAATGAATGAAATTCCAGGTAAAAACTCCTTTGCCATGAATAAGATCCAAATTCAACCAGTTCAGGCTAGTAAACCTGTTTGAAAGACCTTTTTTCAGTGAAATGCAGCTTAGTGCAAAAACAGGCTGCTCTCGCTCTGAAACGCTCATTTTTCACATAAGCCACTTTTCAGCGCTAAAACAGCCTCCAATCGCTCTGAAACGCTCATTTTTGACATAAGCCACTTTTCACCTTTAATGAATGAAATTCCAGGTAAAAACTCCTTTGCCATGAAGAAGATCCAAATTCAACCAGTTCAGGCTAGTAAACCTGGTTGAAAGACCTTTTTTCAGTGAAATGCAGCTTAGTGCAAAAACAGGCTGCTCTCGCTCTGAAACGCTCATTTTTCACATAAGCCACTTTTCAGCCTTAGGCGACTGTACAGTGCTAAAACAGCCTCCAATCGCTCTGAAACGCTCATTTTTGACATAAGCCACTTTTCACCTTTAATGAATGAAATTCCAGGTAAAAACTCCTTTGCCATGAATAAGATCCAAATTCAACCAGTTCAGGCTAGTAAACCTGTTTGAAAGACCTTTTTTCAGTGAAATGCAGCTTAGTGCAAAAACAGGCTGCTCTCGCTCTGAAACGCTCATTTTTCACATAAGCCACTTTTCAGCCTTAGGCGACTGTACAGTGCTAAAACAGCCTCCAATCGCTCTGAAACGCTCATTTTTGACATAAGCCACTTTTCACCTTTAATGAATGAAATTCCAGGTAAAAACTCCTTTGCCATGAAGAAGATCCAAATTCAACCAGTTCAGGCTAGTAAACCTGTTTGAAAGACCTTTTTTCAGTGAAATGCAGCTTAGTGCAAAAACAGGCTGCTCTCGCTCTGAAACGCTCATTTTTCACATAAGCCACTTTTCAGCCTTAGGCGACTGTACAGTGCTAAAACAGCCTCCAATCGCTCTGAAACGCTCATTTTTGACATAACCCACTTTTCACCTTTAATGAATGAAATTCCAGGTAAAAACTCCTTTGCCATGAATAAGATCCAAATTCAACCAGTTCAGGCTAGTAAACCTGTTTGAAAGACCTTTTTTCAGTGAAATGCAGCTTAGTGCAAAAACAGGCTGCTCTCGCTCTGAAACGCTCATTTTTCACATAAGCCACTTTTCAGCCTTAGGAGACTGTACAGTGCTAAAACAGCGTCCTATCGCTCTGAAACGCTCATTTTTGACATAACCCACTTTTCAGCCTTAATGAATTAAATTCCAGGTGAAAACTCCTTTGCCATGAAGAAGATCCAAATTCAACAAGTTCAGGCTAGTAAACCTGTTTGAAAGACCTTTTTTCAGTGAAATGCAGCTTAGTGCAAAAACAGGCTGCTCTCGCTCTGAAACGCTCATTTTTCACATAACCCACTTTTCACCCTTAATGAATTAAATTCCAGGTAAAAACTGCTTTGCCATGAAGAAGATCCAAATTCAACCAGTTGAGGCTAGTAAACCTGTTTGAAAGACCTTTTTTCAGTGAAATGCAGCTTAGTGCAAAAACAGGCTGCTCTCGCTCTGAAACGCTCATTTTTCACATAAGCCACTTTTCAGCGCTAAAACAGCCTCCAATCGCTCTGAAACGCTCATTTTTGACATAAGCCACTTTTCACCTTTAATGAATGAAATTCCAGGTAAAAACTCCTTTGCCATGAAGAAGATCCAAATTCAACCAGTTCAGGCTAGTAAACCTGTTTGAAAGACCTTTTTTCAGTGAAATGCAGCTTAGTGCAAAAACAGGCTGCTCTCGCTCTGAAACGCTCATTTTTCACATAAGCCACTTTTCAGCGCTAAAACAGCCTCCAATCGCTCTGAAACGCTCATTTTTGACATAAGCCACTTTTCACCTTTAATGAATGAAATTCCAGGTAAAAACTCCTTTGCCATGAAGAAGATCCAAATTCAACCAGTTCAGGCTAGTAAACCTGGTTGAAAGACCTTTTTTCAGTGAAATGCAGCTTAGTGCAAAAACAGGCTGCTCTCGCTCTGAAACGCTCATTTTTCACATAAGCCACTTTTCAGCCTTAGGCGACTGTACAGTGCTAAAACAGCCTCCAATCGCTCTGAAACGCTCATTTTTGACATAAGCCACTTTTCACCTTTAATGAATGAAATTCCAGGTAAAAACTCCTTTGCCATGAAGAAGATCCAAATTCAACCAGTTCAGGCTAGTAAACCTGTTTGAAAGACCTTTTTTCAGTGAAATGCAGCTTAGTGCAAAAACAGGCTGCTCTCGCTCTGAAACGCTCATTTTTCACATAAGCCACTTTTCAGCCTTAGGCGACTGTACAGTGCTAAAACAGCCTCCAATCGCTCTGAAACGCTCATTTTTGACATAAGCCACTTTTCACCTTTAATGAATGAAATTCCAGGTAAAAACTCCTTTGCCATGAATAAGATCCAAATTCAACCAGTTCAGGCTAGTAAACCTGTTTGAAAGACCTTTTTTCAGTGAAATGCAGCTTAGTGCAAAAACAGGCTGCTCTCGCTCTGAAACGCTCATTTTTCACATAAGCCACTTTTCAGCGCTAAAACAGCCTCCAATCGCTCTGAAACGCTCATTTTTGACATAAGCCACTTTTCACCTTTAATGAATGAAATTCCAGGTAAAAACTCCTTTGCCATGAAGAAGATCCAAATTCAACCAGTTCAGGCTAGTAAACCTGGTTGAAAGACCTTTTTTCAGTGAAATGCAGCTTAGTGCAAAAACAGGCTGCTCTCGCTCTGAAACGCTCATTTTTCACATAAGCCACTTTTCAGCCTTAGGCGACTGTACAGTGCTAAAACAGCCTCCAATCGCTCTGAAACGCTCATTTTTGACATAAGCCACTTTTCACCTTTAATGAATGAAATTCCAGGTAAAAACTCCTTTGCCATGAAGAAGATCCAAATTCAACCAGTTCAGGCTAGTAAACCTGTTTGAAAGACCTTTTTTCAGTGAAATGCAGCTTAGTGCAAAAACAGGCTGCTCTCGCTCTGAAACGCTCATTTTTCACATAAGCCACTTTTCAGCGCTAAAACAGCCTCCAATCGCTCTGAAACGCTCATTTTTGACATAAGCCACTTTTCACCTTTAATGAATGAAATTCCAGGTAAAAACTCCTTTGCCATGAATAAGATCCAAATTCAACCAGTTCAGGCTAGTAAACCTGTTTGAAAGACCTTTTTTCAGTGAAATGCAGCTTAGTGCAAAAACAGGCTGCTCTCGCTCTGAAACGCTCATTTTTCACAAAAGCCACTTTTCAGCGCTAAAACAGCCTCCAATCGCTCTGAAACGCTCATTTTTGACATAACCCACTTTTCACCTTTAATGAATGAAATTCCAGGTAAAAACTCCTTTGCCATGAATAAGATCCAAATTCAACCAGTTCAGGCTAGTAAACCTGTTTGAAAGACCTTTTTTCAGTGAAATGCAGCTTAGTGCAAAAACAGGCTGCTCTCGCTCTGAAACGCTCATTTTTCACATAAGCCACTTTTCAGCCTTAGGAGACTGTACAGTGCTAAAACAGCGTCCTATCGCTCTGAAACGCTCATTTTTGACATAACCCACTTTTCAGCCTTAATGAATTAAATTCCAGGTGAAAACTCCTTTGCCATGAAGAAGATCCAAATTCAACAAGTTCAGGCTAGTAAACCTGTTTGAAAGACCTTTTTTCAGTGAAATGCAGCTTAGTGCAAAAACAGGCTGCTCTCGCTCTGAAACGCTCATTTTTCACATAACCCACTTTTCACCCTTAATGAATGAAATTCCAGGTAAAAACTGCTTTGCCATGAAGAAGATCCAAATTCAACCAGTTGAGGCTAGTAAACCTGTTTGAAAGACCTTTTTTCAGTGAAATGCAGCTTAGTGCAAAAACAGGCTGCTCTCGCTCTGAAACGCTCATTTTTCACATAAGCCACTTTTCAGCGCTAAAACAGCCTCCAATCGCTCTGAAACGCTCATTTTTGACATAAGCCACTTTTCACCTTTAATGAATGAAATTCCAGGTAAAAACTCCTTTGCCATGAAGAAGATCCAAATTCAACCAGTTCAGGCTAGTAAACCTGGTTGAAAGACCTTTTTTCAGTGAAATGCAGCTTAGTGCAAAAACAGGCTGCTCTCGCTCTGAAACGCTCATTTTTCACATAAGCCACTTTTCAGCCTTAGGCGACTGTACAGTGCTAAAACAGCCTCCAATCGCTCTGAAACGCTCATTTTTGACATAAGCCACTTTTCACCTTTAATGAATGAAATTCCAGGTAAAAACTCCTTTGCCATGAATAAGATCCAAATTCAACCAGTTCAGGCTAGTAAACCTGTTTGAAAGACCTTTTTTCAGTGAAATGCAGCTTAGTGCAAAAACAGGCTGCTCTCGCTCTGAAACGCTCATTTTTCACATAAGCCACTTTTCAGCCTTAGGCGACTGTACAGTGCTAAAACAGCCTCCAATCGCTCTGAAACGCTCATTTTTGACATAAGCCACTTTTCACCTTTAATGAATGAAATTCCAGGTAAAAACTCCTTTGCCATGAAGAAGATCCAAATTCAACCAGTTCAGGCTAGTAAACCTGTTTGAAAGACCTTTTTTCAGTGAAATGCAGCTTAGTGCAAAAACAGGCTGCTCTCGCTCTGAAACGCTCATTTTTCACATAAGCCACTTTTCAGCCTTAGGCGACTGTACAGTGCTAAAACAGCCTCCAATCGCTCTGAAACGCTCATTTTTGACATAACCCACTTTTCACCTTTAATGAATGAAATTCCAGGTAAAAACTCCTTTGCCATGAATAAGATCCAAATTCAACCAGTTCAGGCTAGTAAACCTGTTTGAAAGACCTTTTTTCAGTGAAATGCAGCTTAGTGCAAAAACAGGCTGCTCTCGCTCTGAAACGCTCATTTTTCACATAAGCCACTTTTCAGCCTTAGGAGACTGTACAGTGCTAAAACAGCGTCCTATCGCTCTGAAACGCTCATTTTTGACATAACCCACTTTTCAGCCTTAATGAATTAAATTCCAGGTGAAAACTCCTTTGCCATGAAGAAGATCCAAATTCAACAAGTTCAGGCTAGTAAACCTGTTTGAAAGACCTTTTTTCAGTGAAATGCAGCTTAGTGCAAAAACAGGCTGCTCTCGCTCTGAAACGCTCATTTTTCACATAACCCACTTTTCACCCTTAATGAATTAAATTCCAGGTAAAAACTGCTTTGCCATGAAGAAGATCCAAATTCAACCAGTTGAGGCTAGTAAACCTGTTTGAAAGACCTTTTTTCAGTGAAATGCAGCTTAGTGCAAAAACAGGCTGCTCTCGCTCTGAAACGCTCATTTTTCACATAAGCCACTTTTCAGCGCTAAAACAGCCTCCAATCGCTCTGAAACGCTCATTTTTGACATAAGCCACTTTTCACCTTTAATGAATGAAATTCCAGGTAAAAACTCCTTTGCCATGAAGAAGATCCAAATTCAACCAGTTCAGGCTAGTAAACCTGTTTGAAAGACCTTTTTTCAGTGAAATGCAGCTTAGTGCAAAAACAGGCTGCTCTCGCTCTGAAACGCTCATTTTTCACATAAGCCACTTTTCAGCGCTAAAACAGCCTCCAATCGCTCTGAAACGCTCATTTTTGACATAAGCCACTTTTCACCTTTAATGAATGAAATTCCAGGTAAAAACTCCTTTGCCATGAAGAAGATCCAAATTCAACCAGTTCAGGCTAGTAAACCTGGTTGAAAGACCTTTTTTCAGTGAAATGCAGCTTAGTGCAAAAACAGGCTGCTCTCGCTCTGAAACGCTCATTTTTCACATAAGCCACTTTTCAGCCTTAGGCGACTGTACAGTGCTAAAACAGCCTCCAATCGCTCTGAAACGCTCATTTTTGACATAAGCCACTTTTCACCTTTAATGAATGAAATTCCAGGTAAAAACTCCTTTGCCATGAAGAAGATCCAAATTCAACCAGTTCAGGCTAGTAAACCTGTTTGAAAGACCTTTTTTCAGTGAAATGCAGCTTAGTGCAAAAACAGGCTGCTCTCGCTCTGAAACGCTCATTTTTCACATAAGCCACTTTTCAGCCTTAGGCGACTGTACAGTGCTAAAACAGCCTCCAATCGCTCTGAAACGCTCATTTTTGACATAAGCCACTTTTCACCTTTAATGAATGAAATTCCAGGTAAAAACTCCTTTGCCATGAATAAGATCCAAATTCAACCAGTTCAGGCTAGTAAACCTGTTTGAAAGACCTTTTTTCAGTGAAATGCAGCTTAGTGCAAAAACAGGCTGCTCTCGCTCTGAAACGCTCATTTTTCACATAAGCCACTTTTCAGCCTTAGGCGACTGTACAGTGCTAAAACAGCCTCCAATCGCTCTGAAACGCTCATTTTTGACATAAGCCACTTTTCACCTTTAATGAATGAAATTCCAGGTAAAAACTCCTTTGCCATGAAGAAGATCCAAATTCAACCAGTTCAGGCTAGTAAACCTGTTTGAAAGACCTTTTTTCAGTGAAATGCAGCTTAGTGCAAAAACAGGCTGCTCTCGCTCTGAAACGCTCATTTTTCACATAAGCCACTTTTCAGCCTTAGGCGACTGTACAGTGCTAAAACAGCCTCCAATCGCTCTGAAACGCTCATTTTTGACATAACCCACTTTTCAGCCTTAATGAATTAAATTCCAGGTGAAAACTCCTTTGCCATGAAGAAGATCCAAATTCAACAAGTTCAGGCTAGTAAACCTGTTTGAAAGACCTTTTTTCAGTGAAATGCAGCTTAGTGCAAAAACAGGCTGCTCTCGCTCTGAAACGCTCATTTTTCACATAAGCCACTTTTCAGCCTTAGGCGACTGTACAGTGCTAAAACAGCCTCCAATCGCTCTGAAACGCTCATTTTTGACATAAGCCACTTTTCACCTTTAATGAATGAAATTCCAGGTAAAAACTCCTTTGCCATGAATAAGATCCAAATTCAACCAGTTCAGGCTAGTAAACCTGTTTGAAAGACCTTTTTTCAGTGAAATGCAGCTTAGTGCAAAAACAGGCTGCTCTCGCTCTGAAACGCTCATTTTTCACATAACCCACTTTTCACCCTTAATGAATTAAATTCCAGGTAAAAACTGCTTTGCCATGAAGAAGATCCAAATTCAACCAGTTGAGGCTAGTAAACCTGTTTGAAAGACCTTTTTTCAGTGAAATGCAGCTTAGTGCAAAAACAGGCTGCTCTCGCTCTGAAACGCTCATTTTTCACATAAGCCACTTTTCAGCGCTAAAACAGCCTCCAATCGCTCTGAAACGCTCATTTTTGACATAAGCCACTTTTCACCTTTAATGAATGAAATTCCAGGTAAAAACTCCTTTGCCATGAAGAAGATCCAAATTCAACCAGTTCAGGCTAGTAAACCTGGTTGAAAGACCTTTTTTCAGTGAAATGCAGCTTAGTGCAAAAACAGGCTGCTCTCGCTCTGAAACGCTCATTTTTCACATAAGCCACTTTTCAGCCTTAGGCGACTGTACAGTGCTAAAACAGCCTCCAATCGCTCTGAAACGCTCATTTTTGACATAAGCCACTTTTCACCTTTAATGAATGAAATTCCAGGTAAAAACTCCTTTGCCATGAAGAAGATCCAAATTCAACCAGTTCAGGCTAGTAAACCTGTTTGAAAGACCTTTTTTCAGTGAAATGCAGCTTAGTGCAAAAACAGGCTGCTCTCGCTCTGAAACGCTCATTTTTCACATAAGCCACTTTTCAGCCTTAGGCGACTGTACAGTGCTAAAACAGCCTCCAATCGCTCTGAAACGCTCATTTTTGACATAAGCCACTTTTCAGCCTTAATGAATTAAATTCCAGGTGAAAACTCCTTTGCCATGAAGAAGATCCAAATTCAACAAGTTCAGGCTAGTAAACCTGTTTGAAAGACCTTTTTTCAGTGAAATGCAGCTTAGTGCAAGAACAGGCTGCTCTCGCTCTGAAACGCTCATTTTTCACATAAGCCACTTTTCAGCCTTAGGCGACTGTACAGTGCTAAAACAGCCTCCAATCGCTCTGAAACGCTCATTTTTCACATAAGCCACTTTTCACCTTTAATGAATGAAATTCCAGGTAAAAACTCCTTTGCCATGAAGAAGATCCAAATTCAACCAGTTCAGGCTAGTAAACCTGTTTGAAAGACCTTTTTTCAGTGAAATGCAGCTTAGTGCAAAAACAGGCTGCTCTCGCTCTGAAACGCTCATTTTTCACATAAGCCACTTTTCAGCGCTAAAACAGCCTCCAATCGCTCTGAAACGCTCATTTTTGACATAAGCCACTTTTCACCTTTAATGAATGAAATTCCAGGTAAAAACTCCTTTGCCATGAAGAAGATCCAAATTCAACCAGTTCAGGCTAGTAAACCTGTTTGAAAGACCTTTTTTCAGTGAAATGCAGCTTAGTGCAAAAACAGGCTGCTCTCGCTCTGAAACGCTCATTTTTCACATAAGCCACTTTTCAGCCTTAGGCGACTGTACAGTGCTAAAACAGCCTCCAATCGCTCTGAAACGCTCATTTTTGACATAACCCACTTTTCACCTTTAATGAATGAAATTCCAGGTAAAAACTCCTTTGCCATGAATAAGATCCAAATTCAACCAGTTCAGGCTAGTAAACCTGTTTGAAAGACCTTTTTTCAGTGAAATGCAGCTTAGTGCAAAAACAGGCTGCTCTCGCTCTGAAACGCTCATTTTTCACATAAGCCACTTTTCAGCCTTAGGAGACTGTACAGTGCTAAAACAGCGTCCTATCGCTCTGAAACGCTCATTTTTGACATAACCCACTTTTCAGCCTTAATGAATTAAATTCCAGGTGAAAACTCCTTTGCCATGAAGATGATCCAAATTCAACAAGTTCAGGCTAGTAAACCTGTTTGAAAGACCTTTTTTCAGTGAAATGCAGCTTAGTGCAAAAACAGGCTGCTCTCGCTCTGAAACGCTCATTTTTCACATAACCCACTTTTCACCCTTAATGAATTAAATTCCAGGTAAAAACTGCTTTGCCATGAAGAAGATCCAAATTCAACCAGTTGAGGCTAGTAAACCTGTTTGAAAGACCTTTTTTCAGTGAAATGCAGCTTAGTGCAAAAACAGGCTGCTCTCGCTCTGAAACGCTCATTTTTCACATAAGCCACTTTTCAGCGCTAAAACAGCCTCCAATCGCTCTGAAACGCTCATTTTTGACATAAGCCACTTTTCACCTTTAATGAATGAAATTCCAGGTAAAAACTCCTTTGCCATGAAGAAGATCCAAATTCAACCAGTTCAGGCTAGTAAACCTGTTTGAAAGACCTTTTTTCAGTGAAATGCAGCTTAGTGCAAAAACAGGCTGCTCTCGCTCTGAAACGCTCATTTTTCACATAAGCCACTTTTCAGCGCTAAAACAGCCTCCAATCGCTCTGAAACGCTCATTTTTGACATAAGCCACTTTTCACCTTTAATGAATGAAATTCCAGGTAAAAACTCCTTTGCCATGAAGAAGATCCAAATTCAACCAGTTCAGGCTAGTAAACCTGGTTGAAAGACCTTTTTTCAGTGAAATGCAGCTTAGTGCAAAAACAGGCTGCTCTCGCTCTGAAACGCTCATTTTTCACATAAGCCACTTTTCAGCCTTAGGCGACTGTACAGTGCTAAAACAGCCTCCAATCGCTCTGAAACGCTCATTTTTGACATAAGCCACTTTTCACCTTTAATGAATGAAATTCCAGGTAAAAACTCCTTTGCCATGAAGAAGATCCAAATTCAACCAGTTCAGGCTAGTAAACCTGTTTGAAAGACCTTTTTTCAGTGAAATGCAGCTTAGTGCAAAAACAGGCTGCTCTCGCTCTGAAACGCTCATTTTTCACATAAGCCACTTTTCAGCGCTAAAACAGCCTCCAATCGCTCTGAAACGCTCATTTTTGACATAAGCCACTTTTCACCTTTAATGAATGAAATTCCAGGTAAAAACTCCTTTGCCATGAAGAAGATCCAAATTCAACCAGTTCAGGCTAGTAAACCTGTTTGAAAGACCTTTTTTCAGTGAAATGCAGCTTAGTGCAAAAACAGGCTGCTCTCGCTCTGAAACGCTCATTTTTCACATAAGCCACTTTTCAGCGCTAAAACAGCCTCCAATCGCTCTGAAACGCTCATTTTTGACATAATCCACTTTTCACCTTTAATGAATGAAATTCCAGGTAAAAACTCCTTTGCCATGAAGAAGATCCAAATTCAACCAGTTCAGGCTAGTAAACCTGTTTGAAAGACCTTTTTTCAGTGAAATGCAGCTTAGTGCAAAAACAGGCTGCTCTCGCTCTGAAACGCTCATTTTTCACATAAGCCACTTTTCAGCGCTAAAACAGCCTCCAATCGCTCTGAAACGCTCATTTTTGACATAAGCCACTTTTCACCTTTAATGAATGAAATTCCAGGTAAAAACTCCTTTGCCATGAAGAAGATCCAAATTCAACCAGTTCAGGCTAGTAAACCTGTTTGAAAGACCTTTTTTCAGTGAAATGCAGCTTAGTGCAAAAACAGGCTGCTCTCGCTCTGAAACGCTCATTTTTCACATAACCCACTTTTCACCCTTAATGAATTAAATTCCAGGTAAAAACTGCTTTGCCATGAAGAAGATCCAAATTCAACCAGTTGAGGCTAGTAAACCTGTTTGAAAGACCTTTTTTCAGTGAAATGCAGCTTAGTGCAAAAACAGGCTGCTCTCGCTCTGAAACGCTCATTTTTCACATAAGCCACTTTTCAGCCTTAGGCGACTGTACAGTGCTAAAACAGCCTCCAATCGCTCTGAAACGCTCATTTTTGACATAAGCCACTTTTCACCTTTAATGAATGAAATTCCAGGTAAAAACTCCTTTGCCATGAATAAGATCCAAATTCAACCAGTTCAGGCTAGTAAACCTGTTTGAAAGACCTTTTTTCAGTGAAATGCAGCTTAGTGCAAAAACAGGCTGCTCTCGCTCTGAAACGCTCATTTTTCACATAAGCCACTTTTCAGCCTTAGGCGACTGTACAGTGCTAAAACAGCCTCCAATCGCTCTGAAACGCTCATTTTTGACATAAGCCACTTTTCACCTTTAATGAATGAAATTCCAGGTAAAAACTCCTTTGCCATGAAGAAGATCCAAATTCAACCAGTTCAGGCTAGTAAACCTGTTTGAAAGACCTTTTTTCAGTGAAATGCAGCTTAGTGCAAAAACAGGCTGCTCTCGCTCTGAAACGCTCATTTTTCACATAAGCCACTTTTCAGCCTTAGGCGACTGTACAGTGCTAAAACAGCCTCCAATCGCTCTGAAACGCTCATTTTTCACATAAGCCACTTTTCAGCGCTAAAACAGCCTCCAATCGCTCTGAAACGCTCATTTTTGACATAACCCACTTTTCAGCCTTAATGAATTAAATTCCAGGTAAAAACTCATTTGCCATGAAGAAGATCCAAATTCAACCAGTTCAGGCTAGTAAACCTGTTTGAAAGACCTTTTTTCAGTGAAATGCAGCTTAGTGCAAAAACAGGCTGCTCTCGCTCTGAAACGCTCATTTTTCACATAAGCCACTTTTCAGCGCTAAAACAGCCTCCAATCGCTCTGAAACGCTCATTTTTGACATAACCCACTTTTCACCTTTAATGAATGAAATTCCAGGTAAAAACTCCTTTGCCATGAATAAGATCCAAATTCAACCAGTTCAGGCTAGTAAACCTGTTTGAAAGACCTTTTTTCAGTGAAATGCAGCTTAGTGCAAAAACAGGCTGCTCTCGCTCTGAAACGCTCATTTTTCACATAAGCCACTTTTCAGCCTTAGGCGACTGTACAGTGCTAAAACAGCCTCCAATCGCTCTGAAACGCTCATTTTTGACATAATCCACTTTTCACCTTTAATGAATGAAATTCCAGGTAAAAACTCCTTTGCCATGAAGAAGATCCAAATTCAACCAGTTCAGGCTAGTAAACCTGTTTGAAAGACCTTTTTTCAGTGAAATGCAGCTTAGTGCAAAAACAGGCTGCTCTCGCTCTGAAACGCTCATTTTTCACATAAGCCACTTTTCAGCCTTAGGCGACTGTACAGTGCTAAAACAGCCTCCAATCGCTCTGAAACGCTCATTTTTGACATAAGCCACTTTTCACCTTTAATGAATGAAATTCCAGGTAAAAACTCCTTTGCCATGAATAAGATCCAAATTCAACCAGTTCAGGCTAGTAAACCTGTTTGAAAGACCTTTTTTCAGTGAAATGCAGCTTAGTGCAAAAACAGGCTGCTCTCGCTCTGAAACGCTCATTTTTCACATAAGCCACTTTTCAGCGCTAAAACAGCCTCCAATCGCTCTGAAACGCTCATTTTTGACATAAGCCACTTTTCACCTTTAATGAATGAAATTCCAGGTAAAAACTCCTTTGCCATGAAGAAGATCCAAATTCAACCAGTTCAGGCTAGTAAACCTGTTTGAAAGACCTTTTTTCAGTGAAATGCAGCTTAGTGCAAAAACAGGCTGCTCTCGCTCTGAAACGCTCATTTTTCACATAAGCCACTTTTCAGCGCTAAAACAGCCTCCAATCGCTCTGAAACGCTCATTTTTGACATAACCCACTTTTCAGCCTTAATGAATTAAATTCCAGGTAAAAACTCATTTGCCATGAAGAAGATCCAAATTCAACCAGTTCAGGCTAGTAAACCTGTTTGAAAGACCTTTTTTCAGTGAAATGCAGCTTAGTGCAAAAACAGGCTGCTCTCGCTCTGAAACGCTCATTTTTCACATAAGCCACTTTTCAGCGCTAAAACAGCCTCCAATCGCTCTGAAACGCTCATTTTTGACATAAGCCACTTTTCACCTTTAATGAATGAAATTCCAGGTAAAAACTCCTTTGCCATGAAGAAGATCCAAATTCAACCAGTTCAGGCTAGTAAACCTGTTTGAAAGACCTTTTTTCGGTGAAATGCAGCTTAGTGCAAAAACAGGCTGCTCTCGCTCTGAAACGCTCATTTTTCACATAAGCCACTTTTCAGCCTTAGGCGACTGTACAGTGCTAAAACAGCCTCCAATCGCTCTGAAACGCTCATTTTTGACATAAGCCACTTTTCACCTTTAATGAATGAAATTCCAGGTAAAAACTCCTTTGCCATGAAGAAGATCCAAATTCAACCAGTTCAGGCTAGTAAACCTGTTTGAAAGACCTTTTTTCAGTGAAATGCAGCTTAGTGCAAAAACAGGCTGCTCTCGCTCTGAAACGCTCATTTTTCACATAAGCCACTTTTCAGCGCTAAAACAGCCTCCAATCGCTCTGAAACGCTCATTTTTGACATAAGCCACTTTTCACCTTTAATGAATGAAATTCCAGGTAAAAACTCCTTTGCCATGAATAAGATCCAAATTCAACCAGTTCAGGCTAGTAAACCTGTTTGAAAGACCTTTTTTCAGTGAAATGCAGCTTAGTGCAAAAACAGGCTGCTCTCGCTCTGAAACGCTCATTTTTCACATAAGCCACTTTTCAGCCTTAGGCGACTGTACAGTGCTAAAACAGCCTCCAATCGCTCTGAAACGCTCATTTTTGACATAATCCACTTTTCACCTTTAATGAATGAAATTCCAGGTAAAAACTCCTTTGCCATGAAGAAGATCCAAATTCAACCAGTTCAGGCTAGTAAACCTGTTTGAAAGACCTTTTTTCAGTGAAATGCAGCTTAGTGCAAAAACAGGCTGCTCTCGCTCTGAAACGCTCATTTTTCACATAAGCCACTTTTCAGCCTTAGGCGACTGTACAGTGCTAAAACAGCCTCCAATCGCTCTGAAACGCTCATTTTTCACATAAGCCACTTTTCAGCGCTAAAACAGCCTCCAATCGCTCTGAAACGCTCATTTTTGACATAACCCACTTTTCACCTTTAATGAATGAAATTCCAGGTAAAAACTCCTTTGCCATGAAGAAGATCAAAATTCAACCAGTTCAGGCTAGTAAACCTGTTTGAAAGACCTTTTTTCAGTGAAATGCAGCTTAGTGCAAAAACAGGCTGCTCTCGCTCTGAAACGCTCATTTTTCACATAAGCCACTTTTCAGCGCTAAAACAGCCTCCAATCGCTCTGAAACGCTCATTTTTGACATAAGCCACTTTTCACCTTTAATGAATGAAATTCCAGGTAAAAACTCCTTTGCCATGAAGAAGATCCAAATTCAACCAGTTCAGGCTAGTAAACCTGTTTGAAAGACCTTTTTTCAGTGAAATGCAGCTTAGTGCAAAAACAGGCTGCTCTCGCTCTGAAACGCTCATTTTTCACATAAGCCACTTTTCAGCGCTAAAACAGCCTCCAATCGCTCTGAAACGCTCATTTTTGACATAAGCCACTTTTCACCTTTAATGAATGAAATTCCAGGTAAAAACTCCTTTGCCATGAATAAGATCCAAATTCAACCAGTTCAGGCTAGTAAACCTGTTTGAAAGACCTTTTTTCAGTGAAATGCAGCTTAGTGCAAAAACAGGCTGCTCTCGCTCTGAAACGCTCATTTTTCACATAAGCCACTTTTCAGCCTTAGGCGACTGTACAGTGCTAAAACAGCCTCCAATCGCTCTGAAACGCTCATTTTTGACATAAGCCACTTTTCACCTTTAATGAATGAAATTCCAGGTAAAAACTCCTTTGCCATGAAGAAGATCCAAATTCAACCAGTTCAGGCTAGTAAACCTGTTTGAAAGACCTTTTTTCAGTGAAATGCAGCTTAGTGCAAAAACAGGCTGCTCTCGCTCTGAAACGCTCATTTTTCACATAAGCCACTTTTCAGCCTTAGGCGACTGTACAGTGCTAAAACAGCCTCCAATCGCTCTGAAACGCTCATTTTTGACATAATCCACTTTTCACCTTTAATGAATGAAATTCCAGGTAAAAACTCCTTTGCCATGAAGAAGATCCAAATTCAACCAGTTCAGGCTAGTAAACCTGTTTGAAAGACCTTTTTTCAGTGAAATGCAGCTTAGTGCAAAAACAGGCTGCTCTCGCTCTGAAACGCTCATTTTTCACATAAGCCACTTTTCAGCCTTAGGCGACTGTACAGTGCTAAAACAGCCTCCAATCGCTCTGAAACGCTCATTTTTGACATAAGCCACTTTTCACCTTTAATGAATGAAATTCCAGGTAAAAACTCCTTTGCCATGAAGAAGATCCAAATTCAACCAGTTCAGGCTAGTAAACCTGTTTGAAAGACCTTTTTTCAGTGAAATGCAGCTTAGTGCAAAAACAGGCTGCTCTCGCTCTGAAACGCTCATTTTTCACATAAGCCACTTTTCAGCGCTAAAACAGCCTCCAATCGCTCTGAAACGCTCATTTTTGACATAAGCCACTTTTCACCTTTAATGAATGAAATTCCAGGTAAAAACTCCTTTGCCATGAAGAAGATCCAAATTCAACCAGTTCAGGCTAGTAAACCTGTTTGAAAGACCTTTTTTCAGTGAAATGCAGCTTAGTGCAAAAACAGGCTGCTCTCGCTCTGAAACGCTCATTTTTCACATAAGCCACTTTTCAGCGCTAAAACAGCCTCCAATCGCTCTGAAACGCTCATTTTTGACATAACCCACTTTTCAGCCTTAATGAATTAAATTCCAGGTAAAAACTCATTTGCCATGAAGAAGATCCAAATTCAACCAGTTCAGGCTAGTAAACCTGTTTGAAAGACCTTTTTTCAGTGAAATGCAGCTTAGTGCAAAAACAGGCTGCTCTCGCTCTGAAACGCTCATTTTTCACATAAGCCACTTTTCAGCGCTAAAACAGCCTCCAATCGCTCTGAAACGCTCATTTTTGACATAAGCCACTTTTCACCTTTAATGAATGAAATTCCAGGTAAAAACTCCTTTGCCATGAAGAAGATCCAAATTCAACCAGTTCAGGCTAGTAAACCTGTTTGAAAGACCTTTTTTCGGTGAAATGCAGCTTAGTGCAAAAACAGGCTGCTCTCGCTCTGAAACGCTCATTTTTCACATAAGCCACTTTTCAGCCTTAGGCGACTGTACAGTGCTAAAACAGCCTCCAATCGCTCTGAAACGCTCATTTTTGACATAAGCCACTTTTCACCTTTAATGAATGAAATTCCAGGTAAAAACTCCTTTGCCATGAAGAAGATCCAAATTCAACCAGTTCAGGCTAGTAAACCTGTTTGAAAGACCTTTTTTCAGTGAAATGCAGCTTAGTGCAAAAACAGGCTGCTCTCGCTCTGAAACGCTCATTTTTCACATAAGCCACTTTTCAGCGCTAAAACAGCCTCCAATCGCTCTGAAACGCTCATTTTTGACATAAGCCACTTTTCACCTTTAATGAATGAAATTCCAGGTAAAAACTCCTTTGCCATGAATAAGATCCAAATTCAACCAGTTCAGGCTAGTAAACCTGTTTGAAAGACCTTTTTTCAGTGAAATGCAGCTTAGTGCAAAAACAGGCTGCTCTCGCTCTGAAACGCTCATTTTTCACATAAGCCACTTTTCAGCCTTAGGCGACTGTACAGTGCTAAAACAGCCTCCAATCGCTCTGAAACGCTCATTTTTCACATAAGCCACTTTTCAGCGCTAAAACAGCCTCCAATCGCTCTGAAACGCTCATTTTTGACATAACCCACTTTTCACCTTTAATGAATGAAATTCCAGGTAAAAACTCCTTTGCCATGAAGAAGATCAAAATTCAACCAGTTCAGGCTAGTAAACCTGTTTGAAAGACCTTTTTTCAGTGAAATGCAGCTTAGTGCAAAAACAGGCTGCTCTCGCTCTGAAACGCTCATTTTTCACATAAGCCACTTTTCAGCGCTAAAACAGCCTCCAATCGCTCTGAAACGCTCATTTTTGACATAAGCCACTTTTCACCTTTAATGAATGAAATTCCAGGTAAAAACTCCTTTGCCATGAATAAGATCCAAATTCAACCAGTTCAGGCTAGTAAACCTGTTTGAAAGACCTTTTTTCAGTGAAATGCAGCTTAGTGCAAAAACAGGCTGCTCTCGCTCTGAAACGCTCATTTTTCACATAAGCCACTTTTCAGCCTTAGGCGACTGTACAGTGCTAAAACAGCCTCCAATCGCTCTGAAACGCTCATTTTTCACATAAGCCACTTTTCAGCGCTAAAACAGCCTCCAATCGCTCTGAAACGCTCATTTTTGACATAACCCACTTTTCACCTTTAATGAATGAAATTCCAGGTAAAAACTCCTTTGCCATGAAGAAGATCAAAATTCAACCAGTTCAGGCTAGTAAACCTGTTTGAAAGACCTTTTTTCAGTGAAATGCAGCTTAGTGCAAAAACAGGCTGCTCTCGCTCTGAAACGCTCATTTTTCACATAAGCCACTTTTCAGCGCTAAAACAGCCTCCAATCGCTCTGAAACGCTCATTTTTGACATAAGCCACTTTTCACCTTTAATGAATGAAATTCCAGGTAAAAACTCCTTTGCCATGAAGAAGATCCAAATTCAACCAGTTCAGGCTAGTAAACCTGTTTGAAAGACCTTTTTTCAGTGAAATGCAGCTTAGTGCAAAAACAGGCTGCTCTCGCTCTGAAACGCTCATTTTTCACATAAGCCACTTTTCAGCGCTAAAACAGCCTCCAATCGCTCTGAAACGCTCATTTTTGACATAAGCCACTTTTCACCTTTAATGAATGAAATTCCAGGTAAAAACTCCTTTGCCATGAATAAGATCCAAATTCAACCAGTTCAGGCTAGTAAACCTGTTTGAAAGACCTTTTTTCAGTGAAATGCAGCTTAGTGCAAAAACAGGCTGCTCTCGCTCTGAAACGCTCATTTTTCACATAAGCCACTTTTCAGCCTTAGGCGACTGTACAGTGCTAAAACAGCCTCCAATCGCTCTGAAACGCTCATTTTTGACATAAGCCACTTTTCACCTTTAATGAATGAAATTCCAGGTAAAAACTCCTTTGCCATGAAGAAGATCCAAATTCAACCAGTTCAGGCTAGTAAACCTGTTTGAAAGACCTTTTTTCAGTGAAATGCAGCTTAGTGCAAAAACAGGCTGCTCTCGCTCTGAAACGCTCATTTTTCACATAAGCCACTTTTCAGCGCTAAAACAGCCTCCAATCGCTCTGAAACGCTCATTTTTGACATAAGCCACTTTTCACCTTTAATGAATGAAATTCCAGGTAAAAACTCCTTTGCCATGAATAAGATCCAAATTCAACCAGTTCAGGCTAGTAAACCTGTTTGAAAGACCTTTTTTCAGTGAAATGCAGCTTAGTGCAAAAACAGGCTGCTCTCGCTCTGAAACGCTCATTTTTCACAAAAGCCACTTTTCAGCGCTAAAACAGCCTCCAATCGCTCTGAAACGCTCATTTTTGACATAACCCACTTTTCACCTTTAATGAATGAAATTCCAGGTAAAAACTCCTTTGCCATGAATAAGATCCAAATTCAACCAGTTCAGGCTAGTAAACCTGTTTGAAAGACCTTTTTTCAGTGAAATGCAGCTTAGTGCAAAAACAGGCTGCTCTCGCTCTGAAACGCTCATTTTTCACATAAGCCACTTTTCAGCGCTAAAACAGCCTCCAATCGCTCTGAAACGCTCATTTTTGACATAAGCCACTTTTCACCTTTAATGAATGAAATTCCAGGTAAAAACTCCTTTGCCATGAAGAAGATCCAAATTCAACCAGTTCAGGCTAGTAAACCTGGTTGAAAGACCTTTTTTCAGTGAAATGCAGCTTAGTGCAAAAACAGGCTGCTCTCGCTCTGAAACGCTCATTTTTCACATAAGCCACTTTTCAGCCTTAGGCGACTGTACAGTGCTAAAACAGCCTCCAATCGCTCTGAAACGCTCATTTTTGACATAAGCCACTTTTCACCTTTAATGAATGAAATTCCAGGTAAAAACTCCTTTGCCATGAAGAAGATCCAAATTCAACCAGTTCAGGCTAGTAAACCTGTTTGAAAGACCTTTTTTCAGTGAAATGCAGCTTAGTGCAAAAACAGGCTGCTCTCGCTCTGAAACGCTCATTTTTCACATAAGCCACTTTTCAGCCTTAGGCGACTGTACAGTGCTAAAACAGCCTCCAATCGCTCTGAAACGCTCATTTTTGACATAACCCACTTTTCAGCCTTAATGAATTAAATTCCAGGTGAAAACTCCTTTGCCATGAAGAAGATCCAAATTCAACAAGTTCAGGCTAGTAAACCTGTTTGAAAGACCTTTTTTCAGTGAAATGCAGCTTAGTGCAAAAACAGGCTGCTCTCGCTCTGAAACGCTCATTTTTCACATAAGCCACTTTTCAGCCTTAGGCGACTGTACAGTGCTAAAACAGCCTCCAATCGCTCTGAAACGCTCATTTTTGACATAAGCCACTTTTCACCTTTAATGAATGAAATTCCAGGTAAAAACTCCTTTGCCATGAATAAGATCCAAATTCAACCAGTTCAGGCTAGTAAACCTGTTTGAAAGACCTTTTTTCAGTGAAATGCAGCTTAGTGCAAAAACAGGCTGCTCTCGCTCTGAAACGCTCATTTTTCACATAAGCCACTTTTCAGCGCTAAAACAGCCTCCAATCGCTCTGAAACGCTCATTTTTGACATAAGCCACTTTTCACCTTTAATGAATGAAATTCCAGGTAAAAACTCCTTTGCCATGAAGAAGATCCAAATTCAACCAGTTCAGGCTAGTAAACCTGGTTGAAAGACCTTTTTTCAGTGAAATGCAGCTTAGTGCAAAAACAGGCTGCTCTCGCTCTGAAACGCTCATTTTTCACATAAGCCACTTTTCAGCCTTAGGCGACTGTACAGTGCTAAAACAGCCTCCAATCGCTCTGAAACGCTCATTTTTGACATAAGCCACTTTTCACCTTTAATGAATGAAATTCCAGGTAAAAACTCCTTTGCCATGAATAAGATCCAAATTCAACCAGTTCAGGCTAGTAAACCTGTTTGAAAGACCTTTTTTCAGTGAAATGCAGCTTAGTGCAAAAACAGGCTGCTCTCGCTCTGAAACGCTCATTTTTCACATAAGCCACTTTTCAGCCTTAGGCGACTGTACAGTGCTAAAACAGCCTCCAATCGCTCTGAAACGCTCATTTTTGACATAAGCCACTTTTCACCTTTAATGAATGAAATTCCAGGTAAAAACTCCTTTGCCATGAAGAAGATCCAAATTCAACCAGTTCAGGCTAGTAAACCTGTTTGAAAGACCTTTTTTCAGTGAAATGCAGCTTAGTGCAAAAACAGGCTGCTCTCGCTCTGAAACGCTCATTTTTCACATAAGCCACTTTTCAGCCTTAGGCGACTGTACAGTGCTAAAACAGCCTCCAATCGCTCTGAAACGCTCATTTTTGACATAACCCACTTTTCACCTTTAATGAATGAAATTCCAGGTAAAAACTCCTTTGCCATGAATAAGATCCAAATTCAACCAGTTCAGGCTAGTAAACCTGTTTGAAAGACCTTTTTTCAGTGAAATGCAGCTTAGTGCAAAAACAGGCTGCTCTCGCTCTGAAACGCTCATTTTTCACATAAGCCACTTTTCAGCCTTAGGAGACTGTACAGTGCTAAAACAGCGTCCTATCGCTCTGAAACGCTCATTTTTGACATAACCCACTTTTCAGCCTTAATGAATTAAATTCCAGGTGAAAACTCCTTTGCCATGAAGAAGATACAAATTCAACAAGTTCAGGCTAGTAAACCTGTTTGAAAGACCTTTTTTCAGTGAAATGCAGCTTAGTGCAAAAACAGGCTGCTCTCGCTCTGAAACGCTCATTTTTCACATAACCTACTTTTCAGCGCTAAAACAGCCTCCAATCGCTCTGAAACGCTCATTTTTGACATAAGCCACTTTTCACCTTTAATGAATGAAATTCCAGGTAAAAACTCCTTTGCCATGAAGAAGATCCAAATTCAACCAGTTCAGGCTAGTAAACCTGTTTGAAAGACCTTTTTTCAGTGAAATGCAGCTTAGTGCAAAAACAGGCTGCTCTCGCTCTGAAACGCTCATTTTTCACATAAGCCACTTTTCAGCGCTAAAACAGCCTCCAATCGCTCTGAAACGCTCATTTTTGACATAAGCCACTTTTCACCTTTAATGAATGAAATTCCAGGTAAAAACTCCTTTGCCATGAAGAAGATCCAAATTCAACCAGTTCAGGCTAGTAAACCTGTTTGAAAGACCTTTTTTCAGTGAAATGCAGCTTAGTGCAAAAACAGGCTGCTCTCGCTCTGAAACGCTCATTTTTCACATAAGCCACTTTTCAGCCTTAGGCGACTGTACAGTGCTAAAACAGCCTCCAATCGCTCTGAAACGCTCATTTTTGACATAAGCCACTTTTCACCTTTAATGAATGAAATTCCAGGTAAAAACTCCTTTGCCATGAAGAAGATCCAAATTCAACCAGTTCAGGCTAGTAAACCTGTTTGAAAGACCTTTTTTCAGTGAAATGCAGCTTAGTGCAAAAACAGGCTGCTCTCGCTCTGAAACGCTCATTTTTCACATAAGCCACTTTTCAGCCTTAGGCGACTGTACAGTGCTAAAACAGCCTCCAATCGCTCTGAAACGCTCATTTTTGACATAACCCACTTTTCAGCCTTAATGAATTAAATTCCAGGTGAAAACTCCTTTGCCATGAAGAAGATCCAAATTCAACAAGTTCAGGCTAGTAAACCTGTTTGAAAAACCTTTTTTCAGTGAAATGCAGCTTAGTGCAAAAACAGGCTGCTCTCGCTCTGAAACGCTCATTTTTCACATAAGCCACTTTTCAGCCTTAGGCGACTGTACAGTGCTAAAACAGCCTCCAATCGCTCTGAAACGCTCATTTTTGACATAAGCCACTTTTCACCTTTAATGAATGAAATTCCAGGTAAAAACTCCTTTGCCATGAATAAGATCCAAATTCAACCAGTTCAGGCTAGTAAACCTGTTTGAAAGACCTTTTTTCAGTGAAATGCAGCTTAGTGCAAAAACAGGCTGCTCTCGCTCTGAAACGCTCATTTTTCACATAACCCACTTTTCACCCTTAATGAATTAAATTCCAGGTAAAAACTGCTTTGCCATGAAGAAGATCCAAATTCAACCAGTTGAGGCTAGTAAACCTGTTTGAAAGACCTTTTTTCAGTGAAATGCAGCTTAGTGCAAAAACAGGCTGCTCTCGCTCTGAAACGCTCATTTTTCACATAAGCCACTTTTCAGCCTTAGGAGACTGTACAGTGCTAAAACAGCGTCCTATCGCTCTGAAACGCTCATTTTTGACATAACCCACTTTTCAGCCTTAATGAATTAAATTCCAGGTGAAAACTCCTTTGCCATGAAGAAGATACAAATTCAACAAGTTCAGGCTAGTAAACCTGTTTGAAAGACCTTTTTTCAGTGAAATGCAGCTTAGTGCAAAAACAGGCTGCTCTCGCTCTGAAACGCTCATTTTTCACATAACCTACTTTTCAGCGCTAAAACAGCCTCCAATCGCTCTGAAACGCTCATTTTTGACATAAGCCACTTTTCACCTTTAATGAATGAAATTCCAGGTAAAAACTCCTTTGCCATGAAGAAGATCCAAATTCAACCAGTTCAGGCTAGTAAACCTGTTTGAAAGACCTTTTTTCAGTGAAATGCAGCTTAGTGCAAAAACAGGCTGCTCTCGCTCTGAAACGCTCATTTTTCACATAAGCCACTTTTCAGCGCTAAAACAGCCTCCAATCGCTCTGAAACGCTCATTTTTGACATAAGCCACTTTTCACCTTTAATGAATGAAATTCCAGGTAAAAACTCCTTTGCCATGAAGAAGATCCAAATTCAACCAGTTCAGGCTAGTAAACCTGTTTGAAAGACCTTTTTTCAGTGAAATGCAGCTTAGTGCAAAAACAGGCTGCTCTCGCTCTGAAACGCTCATTTTTCACATAAGCCACTTTTCAGCCTTAGGCGACTGTACAGTGCTAAAACAGCCTCCAATCGCTCTGAAACGCTCATTTTTGACATAAGCCACTTTTCACCTTTAATGAATGAAATTCCAGGTAAAAACTCCTTTGCCATGAAGAAGATCCAAATTCAACCAGTTCAGGCTAGTAAACCTGTTTGAAAGACCTTTTTTCAGTGAAATGCAGCTTAGTGCAAAAACAGGCTGCTCTCGCTCTGAAACGCTCATTTTTCACATAAGCCACTTTTCAGCCTTAGGCGACTGTACAGTGCTAAAACAGCCTCCAATCGCTCTGAAACGCTCATTTTTGACATAACCCACTTTTCAGCCTTAATGAATTAAATTCCAGGTGAAAACTCCTTTGCCATGAAGAAGATCCAAATTCAACAAGTTCAGGCTAGTAAACCTGTTTGAAAAACCTTTTTTCAGTGAAATGCAGCTTAGTGCAAAAACAGGCTGCTCTCGCTCTGAAACGCTCATTTTTCACATAAGCCACTTTTCAGCCTTAGGCGACTGTACAGTGCTAAAACAGCCTCCAATCGCTCTGAAACGCTCATTTTTGACATAAGCCACTTTTCACCTTTAATGAATGAAATTCCAGGTAAAAACTCCTTTGCCATGAATAAGATCCAAATTCAACCAGTTCAGGCTAGTAAACCTGTTTGAAAGACCTTTTTTCAGTGAAATGCAGCTTAGTGCAAAAACAGGCTGCTCTCGCTCTGAAACGCTCATTTTTCACATAACCCACTTTTCACCCTTAATGAATTAAATTCCAGGTAAAAACTGCTTTGCCATGAAGAAGATCCAAATTCAACCAGTTGAGGCTAGTAAACCTGTTTGAAAGACCTTTTTTCAGTGAAATGCAGCTTAGTGCAAAAACAGGCTGCTCTCGCTCTGAAACGCTCATTTTTCACATAAGCCACTTTTCAGCGCTAAAACAGCCTCCAATCGCTCTGAAACGCTCATTTTTGACATAAGCCACTTTTCACCTTTAATGAATGAAATTCCAGGTAAAAACTCCTTTGCCATGAAGAAGATCCAAATTCAACCAGTTCAGGCTAGTAAACCTGGTTGAAAGACCTTTTTTCAGTGAAATGCAGCTTAGTGCAAAAACAGGCTGCTCTCGCTCTGAAACGCTCATTTTTCACATAAGCCACTTTTCAGCCTTAGGCGACTGTACAGTGCTAAAACAGCCTCCAATCGCTCTGAAACGCTCATTTTTGACATAAGCCACTTTTCACCTTTAATGAATGAAATTCCAGGTAAAAACTCCTTTGCCATGAAGAAGATCCAAATTCAACCAGTTCAGGCTAGTAAACCTGTTTGAAAGACCTTTTTTCAGTGAAATGCAGCTTAGTGCAAAAACAGGCTGCTCTCGCTCTGAAACGCTCATTTTTCACATAAGCCACTTTTCAGCCTTAGGCGACTGTACAGTGCTAAAACAGCCTCCAATCGCTCTGAAACGCTCATTTTTCACATAAGCCACTTTTCAGCGCTAAAACAGCCTCCAATCGCTCTGAAACGCTCATTTTTGACATAAGCCACTTTTCACCTTTAATGAATGAAATTCCAGGTAAAAACTCCTTTGCCATGAAGAAGATCCAAATTCAACCAGTTCAGGCTAGTAAACCTGTTTGAAAGACCTTTTTTCAGTGAAATGCAGCTTAGTGCAAAAACAGGCTGCTCTCGCTCTGAAACGCTCATTTTTCACATAAGCCACTTTTCAGCCTTAGGCGACTGTACAGTGCTAAAACAGCCTCCAATCGCTCTGAAACGCTCATTTTTGACATAAGCCACTTTTCACCTTTAATGAATGAAATTCCAGGTAAAAACTCCTTTGCCATGAAGAAGATCCAAATTCAACCAGTTCAGGCTAGTAAACCTGTTTGAAAGACCTTTTTTCAGTGAAATGCAGCTTAGTGCAAAAACAGGCTGCTCTCGCTCTGAAACGCTCATTTTTCACATAAGCCACTTTTCAGCGCTAAAACAGCCTCCAATCGCTCTGAAACGCTCATTTTTGACATAAGCCACTTTTCACCTTTAATGAATGAAATTCCAGGTAAAAACTCCTTTGCCATGAATAAGATCCAAATTCAACCAGTTCAGGCTAGTAAACCTGTTTGAAAGACCTTTTTTCAGTGAAATGCAGCTTAGTGCAAAAACAGGCTGCTCTCGCTCTGAAACGCTCATTTTTCACAAAAGCCACTTTTCAGCGCTAAAACAGCCTCCAATCGCTCTGAAACGCTCATTTTTGACATAACCCACTTTTCACCTTTAATGAATGAAATTCCAGGTAAAAACTCCTTTGCCATGAATAAGATCCAAATTCAACCAGTTCAGGCTAGTAAACCTGTTTGAAAGACCTTTTTTCAGTGAAATGCAGCTTAGTGCAAAAACAGGCTGCTCTCGCTCTGAAACGCTCATTTTTCACATAAGCCACTTTTCAGCGCTAAAACAGCCTCCAATCGCTCTGAAACGCTCATTTTTGACATAAGCCACTTTTCACCTTTAATGAATGAAATTCCAGGTAAAAACTCCTTTGCCATGAAGAAGATCCAAATTCAACCAGTTCAGGCTAGTAAACCTGGTTGAAAGACCTTTTTTCAGTGAAATGCAGCTTAGTGCAAAAACAGGCTGCTCTCGCTCTGAAACGCTCATTTTTCACATAAGCCACTTTTCAGCCTTAGGCGACTGTACAGTGCTAAAACAGCCTCCAATCGCTCTGAAACGCTCATTTTTGACATAAGCCACTTTTCACCTTTAATGAATGAAATTCCAGGTAAAAACTCCTTTGCCATGAAGAAGATCCAAATTCAACCAGTTCAGGCTAGTAAACCTGTTTGAAAGACCTTTTTTCAGTGAAATGCAGCTTAGTGCAAAAACAGGCTGCTCTCGCTCTGAAACGCTCATTTTTCACATAAGCCACTTTTCAGCCTTAGGCGACTGTACAGTGCTAAAACAGCCTCCAATCGCTCTGAAACGCTCATTTTTGACATAACCCACTTTTCAGCCTTAATGAATTAAATTCCAGGTGAAAACTCCTTTGCCATGAAGAAGATCCAAATTCAACAAGTTCAGGCTAGTAAACCTGTTTGAAAGACCTTTTTTCAGTGAAATGCAGCTTAGTGCAAAAACAGGCTGCTCTCGCTCTGAAACGCTCATTTTTCACATAAGCCACTTTTCAGCCTTAGGCGACTGTACAGTGCTAAAACAGCCTCCAATCGCTCTGAAACGCTCATTTTTGACATAAGCCACTGTTCACCTTTAATGAATGAAATTCCAGGTAAAAACTCCTTTGCCATGAATAAGATCCAAATTCAACCAGTTCAGGCTAGTAAACCTGTTTGAAAGACCTTTTTTCAGTGAAATGCAGCTTAGTGCAAAAACAGGCTGCTCTCGCTCTGAAACGCTCATTTTTCACATAAGCCACTTTTCAGCGCTAAAACAGCCTCCAATCGCTCTGAAACGCTCATTTTTGACATAAGCCACTTTTCACCTTTAATGAATGAAATTCCAGGTAAAAACTCCTTTGCCATGAAGAAGATCCAAATTCAACCAGTTCAGGCTAGTAAACCTGGTTGAAAGACCTTTTTTCAGTGAAATGCAGCTTAGTGCAAAAACAGGCTGCTCTCGCTCTGAAACGCTCATTTTTCACATAAGCCACTTTTCAGCCTTAGGCGACTGTACAGTGCTAAAACAGCCTCCAATCGCTCTGAAACGCTCATTTTTGACATAAGCCACTTTTCACCTTTAATGAATGAAATTCCAGGTAAAAACTCCTTTGCCATGAATAAGATCCAAATTCAACCAGTTCAGGCTAGTAAACCTGTTTGAAAGACCTTTTTTCAGTGAAATGCAGCTTAGTGCAAAAACAGGCTGCTCTCGCTCTGAAACGCTCATTTTTCACATAAGCCACTTTTCAGCCTTAGGCGACTGTACAGTGCTAAAACAGCCTCCAATCGCTCTGAAACGCTCATTTTTGACATAAGCCACTTTTCACCTTTAATGAATGAAATTCCAGGTAAAAACTCCTTTGCCATGAAGAAGATCCAAATTCAACCAGTTCAGGCTAGTAAACCTGTTTGAAAGACCTTTTTTCAGTGAAATGCAGCTTAGTGCAAAAACAGGCTGCTCTCGCTCTGAAACGCTCATTTTTCACATAAGCCACTTTTCAGCCTTAGGCGACTGTACAGTGCTAAAACAGCCTCCAATCGCTCTGAAACGCTCATTTTTGACATAACCCACTTTTCACCTTTAATGAATGAAATTCCAGGTAAAAACTCCTTTGCCATGAATAAGATCCAAATTCAACCAGTTCAGGCTAGTAAACCTGTTTGAAAGACCTTTTTTCAGTGAAATGCAGCTTAGTGCAAAAACAGGCTGCTCTCGCTCTGAAACGCTCATTTTTCACATAAGCCACTTTTCAGCCTTAGGAGACTGTACAGTGCTAAAACAGCGTCCTATCGCTCTGAAACGCTCATTTTTGACATAACCCACTTTTCAGCCTTAATGAATTAAATTCCAGGTGAAAACTCCTTTGCCATGAAGAAGATACAAATTCAACAAGTTCAGGCTAGTAAACCTGTTTGAAAGACCTTTTTTCAGTGAAATGCAGCTTAGTGCAAAAACAGGCTGCTCTCGCTCTGAAACGCTCATTTTTCACATAACCTACTTTTCAGCGCTAAAACAGCCTCCAATCGCTCTGAAACGCTCATTTTTGACATAAGCCACTTTTCACCTTTAATGAATGAAATTCCAGGTAAAAACTCCTTTGCCATGAAGAAGATCCAAATTCAACCAGTTCAGGCTAGTAAACCTGTTTGAAAGACCTTTTTTCAGTGAAATGCAGCTTAGTGCAAAAACAGGCTGCTCTCGCTCTGAAACGCTCATTTTTCACATAAGCCACTTTTCAGCGCTAAAACAGCCTCCAATCGCTCTGAAACGCTCATTTTTGACATAAGCCACTTTTCACCTTTAATGAATGAAATTCCAGGTAAAAACTCCTTTGCCATGAAGAAGATCCAAATTCAACCAGTTCAGGCTAGTAAACCTGTTTGAAAGACCTTTTTTCAGTGAAATGCAGCTTAGTGCAAAAACAGGCTGCTCTCGCTCTGAAACGCTCATTTTTCACATAAGCCACTTTTCAGCCTTAGGCGACTGTACAGTGCTAAAACAGCCTCCAATCGCTCTGAAACGCTCATTTTTGACATAAGCCACTTTTCACCTTTAATGAATGAAATTCCAGGTAAAAACTCCTTTGCCATGAAGAAGATCCAAATTCAACCAGTTCAGGCTAGTAAACCTGTTTGAAAGACCTTTTTTCAGTGAAATGCAGCTTAGTGCAAAAACAGGCTGCTCTCGCTCTGAAACGCTCATTTTTCACATAAGCCACTTTTCAGCCTTAGGCGACTGTACAGTGCTAAAACAGCCTCCAATCGCTCTGAAACGCTCATTTTTGACATAAGCCACTTTTCACCTTTAATGAATGAAATTCCAGGTAAAAACTCCTTTGCCATGAATAAGATCCAAATTCAACCAGTTCAGGCTAGTAAACCTGTTTGAAAGACCTTTTTTCAGTGAAATGCAGCTTAGTGCAAAAACAGGCTGCTCTCGCTCTGAAACGCTCATTTTTCACATAACCCACTTTTCACCCTTAATGAATTAAATTCCAGGTAAAAACTGCTTTGCCATGAAGAAGATCCAAATTCAACCAGTTGAGGCTAGTAAACCTGTTTGAAAGACCTTTTTTCAGTGAAATGCAGCTTAGTGCAAAAACAGGCTGCTCTCGCTCTGAAACGCTCATTTTTCACATAAGCCACTTTTCAGCGCTAAAACAGCCTCCAATCGCTCTGAAACGCTCATTTTTGACATAAGCCACTTTTCACCTTTAATGAATGAAATTCCAGGTAAAAACTCCTTTGCCATGAAGAAGATCCAAATTCAACCAGTTCAGGCTAGTAAACCTGGTTGAAAGACCTTTTTTCAGTGAAATGCAGCTTAGTGCAAAAACAGGCTGCTCTCGCTCTGAAACGCTCATTTTTCACATAAGCCACTTTTCAGCCTTAGGCGACTGTACAGTGCTAAAACAGCCTCCAATCGCTCTGAAACGCTCATTTTTGACATAAGCCACTTTTCACCTTTAATGAATGAAATTCCAGGTAAAAACTCCTTTGCCATGAAGAAGATCCAAATTCAACCAGTTCAGGCTAGTAAACCTGTTTGAAAGACCTTTTTTCAGTGAAATGCAGCTTAGTGCAAAAACAGGCTGCTCTCGCTCTGAAACGCTCATTTTTCACATAAGCCACTTTTCAGCCTTAGGCGACTGTACAGTGCTAAAACAGCCTCCAATCGCTCTGAAACGCTCATTTTTCACATAAGCCACTTTTCAGCGCTAAAACAGCCTCCAATCGCTCTGAAACGCTCATTTTTGACATAAGCCACTTTTCACCTTTAATGAATGAAATTCCAGGTAAAAACTCCTTTGCCATGAAGAAGATCCAAATTCAACCAGTTCAGGCTAGTAAACCTGTTTGAAAGACCTTTTTTCAGTGAAATGCAGCTTAGTGCAAAAACAGGCTGCTCTCGCTCTGAAACGCTCATTTTTCACATAAGCCACTTTTCAGCCTTAGGCGACTGTACAGTGCTAAAACAGCCTCCAATCGCTCTGAAACGCTCATTTTTGACATAAGCCACTTTTCACCTTTAATGAATGAAATTCCAGGTAAAAACTCCTTTGCCATGAAGAAGATCCAAATTCAACCAGTTCAGGCTAGTAAACCTGTTTGAAAGACCTTTTTTCAGTGAAATGCAGCTTAGTGCAAAAACAGGCTGCTCTCGCTCTGAAACGCTCATTTTTCACATAAGCCACTTTTCAGCCTTAGGCGACTGTACAGTGCTAAAACAGCCTCCAATCGCTCTGAAACGCTCATTTTTGACATAACCCACTTTTCAGCCTTAATGAATTAAATTCCAGGTGAAAACTCCTTTGCCATGAAGAAGATCCAAATTCAACAAGTTCAGGCTAGTAAACCTGTTTGAAAAACCTTTTTTCAGTGAAATGCAGCTTAGTGCAAAAACAGGCTGCTCTCGCTCTGAAACGCTCATTTTTCACATAAGCCACTTTTCAGCCTTAGGCGACTGTACAGTGCTAAAACAGCCTCCAATCGCTCTGAAACGCTCATTTTTGACATAAGCCACTTTTCACCTTTAATGAATGAAATTCCAGGTAAAAACTCCTTTGCCATGAATAAGATCCAAATTCAACCAGTTCAGGCTAGTAAACCTGTTTGAAAGACCTTTTTTCAGTGAAATGCAGCTTAGTGCAAAAACAGGCTGCTCTCGCTCTGAAACGCTCATTTTTCACATAACCCACTTTTCACCCTTAATGAATTAAATTCCAGGTAAAAACTGCTTTGCCATGAAGAAGATCCAAATTCAACCAGTTGAGGCTAGTAAACCTGTTTGAAAGACCTTTTTTCAGTGAAATGCAGCTTAGTGCAAAAACAGGCTGCTCTCGCTCTGAAACGCTCATTTTTCACATAAGCCACTTTTCAGCGCTAAAACAGCCTCCAATCGCTCTGAAACGCTCATTTTTGACATAAGCCACTTTTCACCTTTAATGAATGAAATTCCAGGTAAAAACTCCTTTGCCATGAAGAAGATCCAAATTCAACCAGTTCAGGCTAGTAAACCTGGTTGAAAGACCTTTTTTCAGTGAAATGCAGCTTAGTGCAAAAACAGGCTGCTCTCGCTCTGAAACGCTCATTTTTCACATAAGCCACTTTTCAGCCTTAGGCGACTGTACAGTGCTAAAACAGCCTCCAATCGCTCTGAAACGCTCATTTTTGACATAAGCCACTTTTCACCTTTAATGAATGAAATTCCAGGTAAAAACTCCTTTGCCATGAAGAAGATCCAAATTCAACCAGTTCAGGCTAGTAAACCTGTTTGAAAGACCTTTTTTCAGTGAAATGCAGCTTAGTGCAAAAACAGGCTGCTCTCGCTCTGAAACGCTCATTTTTCACATAAGCCACTTTTCAGCCTTAGGCGACTGTACAGTGCTAAAACAGCCTCCAATCGCTCTGAAACGCTCATTTTTGACATAAGCCACTTTTCACCTTTAATGAATGAAATTCCAGGTAAAAACTCCTTTGCCATGAATAAGATCCAAATTCAACCAGTTCAGGCTAGTAAACCTGGTTGAAAGACCTTTTTTCAGTGAAATGCAGCTTAGTGCAAAAACAGGCTGCTCTCGCTCTGAAACGCTCATTTTTCACATAAGCCACTTTTCAGCCTTAGGCGACTGTACAGTGCTAAAACAGCCTCCAATCGCTCTGAAACGCTCATTTTTGACATAAGCCACTTTTCACCTTTAATGAATGAAATTCCAGGTAAAAACTCCTTTGCCATGAAGAAGATCCAAATTCAACCAGTTCAGGCTAGTAAACCTGTTTGAAAGACCTTTTTTCAGTGAAATGCAGCTTAGTGCAAAAACAGGCTGCTCTCGCTCTGAAACGCTCATTTTTCACATAAGCCACTTTTCAGCCTTAGGCGACTGTACAGTGCTAAAACAGCCTCCAATCGCTCTGAAACGCTCATTTTTGACATAAGCCACTTTTCACCTTTAATGAATGAAATTCCAGGTAAAAACTCCTTTGCCATGAATAAGATCCAAATTCAACCAGTTCAGGCTAGTAAACCTGTTTGAAAGACCTTTTTTCAGTGAAATGCAGCTTAGTGCAAAAACAGGCTGCTCTCGCTCTGAAACGCTCATTTTTCACATAAGCCACTTTTCAGCCTTAGGCGACTGTACAGTGCTAAAACAGCCTCCAATCGCTCTGAAACGCTCATTTTTGACATAACCCACTTTTCAGCCTTAATGAATTAAATTCCAGGTGAAAACTCCTTTGCCATGAAGAAGATCCAAATTCAACAAGTTCAGGCTAGTAAACCTGTTTGAAAGACCTTTTTTCAGTGAAATGCAGCTTAGTGCAAAAACAGGCTGCTCTCGCTCTGAAACGCTCATTTTTCACATAAGCCACTTTTCAGCCTTAGGCGACTGTACAGTGCTAAAACAGCCTCCAATCGCTCTGAAACGCTCATTTTTGACATAAGCCACTTTTCACCTTTAATGAATGAAATTCCAGGTAAAAACTCCTTTGCCATGAATAAGATCCAAATTCAACCAGTTCAGGCTAGTAAACCTGTTTGAAAGACCTTTTTTCAGTGAAATGCAGCTTAGTGCAAAAACAGGCTGCTCTCGCTCTGAAACGCTCATTTTTCACATAACCCACTTTTCACCCTTAATGAATTAAATTCCAGGTAAAAACTGCTTTGCCATGAAGAAGATCCAAATTCAACCAGTTGAGGCTAGTAAACCTGTTTGAAAGACCTTTTTTCAGTGAAATGCAGCTTAGTGCAAAAACAGGCTGCTCTCGCTCTGAAACGCTCATTTTTCACATAAGCCACTTTTCAGCGCTAAAACAGCCTCCAATCGCTCTGAAACGCTCATTTTTGACATAAGCCACTTTTCACCTTTAATGAATGAAATTCCAGGTAAAAACTCCTTTGCCATGAAGAAGATCCAAATTCAACCAGTTCAGGCTAGTAAACCTGGTTGAAAGACCTTTTTTCAGTGAAATGCAGCTTAGTGCAAAAACAGGCTGCTCTCGCTCTGAAACGCTCATTTTTCACATAAGCCACTTTTCAGCCTTAGGCGACTGTACAGTGCTAAAACAGCCTCCAATCGCTCTGAAACGCTCATTTTTGACATAAGCCACTTTTCACCTTTAATGAATGAAATTCCAGGTAAAAACTCCTTTGCCATGAATAAGATCCAAATTCAACCAGTTCAGGCTAGTAAACCTGTTTGAAAGACCTTTTTTCAGTGAAATGCAGCTTAGTGCAAAAACAGGCTGCTCTCGCTCTGAAACGCTCATTTTTCACATAACCCACTTTTCACCCTTAATGAATTAAATTCCAGGTAAAAACTGCTTTGCCATGAAGAAGATCCAAATTCAACCAGTTGAGGCTAGTAAACCTGTTTGAAAGACCTTTTTTCAGTGAAATGCAGCTTAGTGCAAAAACAGGCTGCTCTCGCTCTGAAACGCTCATTTTTCACATAAGCCACTTTTCAGCGCTAAAACAGCCTCCAATCGCTCTGAAACGCTCATTTTTGACATAAGCCACTTTTCACCTTTAATGAATGAAATTCCAGGTAAAAACTCCTTTGCCATGAAGAAGATCCAAATTCAACCAGTTCAGGCTAGTAAACCTGGTTGAAAGACCTTTTTTCAGTGAAATGCAGCTTAGTGCAAAAACAGGCTGCTCTCGCTCTGAAACGCTCATTTTTCACATAAGCCACTTTTCAGCCTTAGGCGACTGTACAGTGCTAAAACAGCCTCCAATCGCTCTGAAACGCTCATTTTTGACATAAGCCACTTTTCACCTTTAATGAATGAAATTCCAGGTAAAAACTCCTTTGCCATGAATAAGATCCAAATTCAACCAGTTCAGGCTAGTAAACCTGTTTGAAAGACCTTTTTTCAGTGAAATGCAGCTTAGTGCAAAAACAGGCTGCTCTCGCTCTGAAACGCTCATTTTTCACATAAGCCACTTTTCAGCCTTAGGCGACTGTACAGTGCTAAAACAGCCTCCAATCGCTCTGAAACGCTCATTTTTGACATAAGCCACTTTTCACCTTTAATGAATGAAATTCCAGGTAAAAACTCCTTTGCCATGAAGAAGATCCAAATTCAACCAGTTCAGGCTAGTAAACCTGTTTGAAAGACCTTTTTTCAGTGAAATGCAGCTTAGTGCAAAAACAGGCTGCTCTCGCTCTGAAACGCTCATTTTTCACATAAGCCACTTTTCAGCCTTAGGCGACTGTACAGTGCTAAAACAGCCTCCAATCGCTCTGAAACGCTCATTTTTGACATAACCCACTTTTCACCTTTAATGAATGAAATTCCAGGTAAAAACTCCTTTGCCATGAATAAGATCCAAATTCAACCAGTTCAGGCTAGTAAACCTGTTTGAAAGACCTTTTTTCAGTGAAATGCAGCTTAGTGCAAAAACAGGCTGCTCTCGCTCTGAAACGCTCATTTTTCACATAAGCCACTTTTCAGCCTTAGGAGACTGTACAGTGCTAAAACAGCGTCCTATCGCTCTGAAACGCTCATTTTTGACATAACCCACTTTTCAGCCTTAATGAATTAAATTCCAGGTGAAAACTCCTTTGCCATGAAGAAGATCCAAATTCATCCAGTTCAGGCTAGTAAACCTGTTTGAAAGACCTTTTTTCAGTGAAATGCAGCTTAGTGCAAAAACAGGCTGCTCTCGCTCTGAAACGCTCATTTTTCACATAACCTACTTTTCAGCGCTAAAACAGCCTCCAATCGCTCTGAAACGCTCATTTTTCACATAAGCCACTTTTCACCTTTAATGAATGAAATTCCAGGTAAAAACTCCTTTGCCATGAAGAAGATCCAAATTCAACCAGTTCAGGCTAGTAAACCTGTTTGAAAGACCTTTTTTCAGTGAAATGCAGCTTAGTGCAAAAACAGGCTGCTCTCGCTCTGAAACGCTCATTTTTCACATAAGCCACTTTTCAGCGCTAAAACAGCCTCCAATCGCTCTGAAACGCTCATTTTTGACATAAGCCACTTTTCACCTTTAATGAATGAAATTCCAGGTAAAAACTCCTTTGCCATGAAGAAGATCCAAATTCAACCAGTTCAGGCTAGTAAACCTGTTTGAAAGACCTTTTTTCAGTGAAATGCAGCTTAGTGCAAAAACAGGCTGCTCTCGCTCTGAAACGCTCATTTTTCACATAAGCCACTTTTCAGCCTTAGGCGACTGTACAGTGCTAAAACAGCCTCCAATCGCTCTGAAACGCTCATTTTTGACATAAGCCACTTTTCACCTTTAATGAATGAAATTCCAGGTAAAAACTCCTTTGCCATGAAGAAGATCCAAATTCAACCAGTTCAGGCTAGTAAACCTGTTTGAAAGACCTTTTTTCAGTGAAATGCAGCTTAGTGCAAAAACAGGCTGCTCTCGCTCTGAAACGCTCATTTTTCACATAAGCCACTTTTCAGCCTTAGGCGACTGTACAGTGCTAAAACAGCCTCCAATCGCTCTGAAACGCTCATTTTTGACATAACCCACTTTTCAGCCTTAATGAATTAAATTCCAGGTGAAAACTCCTTTGCCATGAAGAAGATCCAAATTCAACAAGTTCAGGCTAGTAAACCTGTTTGAAAGACCTTTTTTCAGTGAAATGCAGCTTAGTGCAAAAACAGGCTGCTCTCGCTCTGAAACGCTCATTTTTCACATAAGCCACTTTTCAGCCTTAGGCGACTGTACAGTGCTAAAACAGCCTCCAATCGCTCTGAAACGCTCATTTTTGACATAAGCCACTTTTCACCTTTAATGAATGAAATTCCAGGTAAAAACTCCTTTGCCATGAATAAGATCCAAATTCAACCAGTTCAGGCTAGTAAACCTGTTTGAAAGACCTTTTTTCAGTGAAATGCAGCTTAGTGCAAAAACAGGCTGCTCTCGCTCTGAAACGCTCATTTTTCACATAACCCACTTTTCACCCTTAATGAATTAAATTCCAGGTAAAAACTGCTTTGCCATGAAGAAGATCCAAATTCAACCAGTTGAGGCTAGTAAACCTGTTTGAAAGACCTTTTTTCAGTGAAATGCAGCTTAGTGCAAAAACAGGCTGCTCTCGCTCTGAAACGCTCATTTTTCACATAAGCCACTTTTCAGCGCTAAAACAGCCTCCAATCGCTCTGAAACGCTCATTTTTGACATAAGCCACTTTTCACCTTTAATGAATGAAATTCCAGGTAAAAACTCCTTTGCCATGAAGAAGATCCAAATTCAACCAGTTCAGGCTAGTAAACCTGGTTGAAAGACCTTTTTTCAGTGAAATGCAGCTTAGTGCAAAAACAGGCTGCTCTCGCTCTGAAACGCTCATTTTTCACATAAGCCACTTTTCAGCCTTAGGCGACTGTACAGTGCTAAAACAGCCTCCAATCGCTCTGAAACGCTCATTTTTGACATAAGCCACTTTTCACCTTTAATGAATGAAATTCCAGGTAAAAACTCCTTTGCCATGAAGAAGATCCAAATTCAACCAGTTCAGGCTAGTAAACCTGTTTGAAAGACCTTTTTTCAGTGAAATGCAGCTTAGTGCAAAAACAGGCTGCTCTCGCTCTGAAACGCTCATTTTTCACATAAGCCACTTTTCAGCCTTAGGCGACTGTACAGTGCTAAAACAGCCTCCAATCGCTCTGAAACGCTCATTTTTGACATAAGCCACTTTTCACCTTTAATGAATGAAATTCCAGGTAAAAACTCCTTTGCCATGAATAAGATCCAAATTCAACCAGTTCAGGCTAGTAAACCTGTTTGAAAGACCTTTTTTCAGTGAAATGCAGCTTAGTGCAAAAACAGGCTGCTCTCGCTCTGAAACGCTCATTTTTCACATAAGCCACTTTTCAGCGCTAAAACAGCCTCCAATCGCTCTGAAACGCTCATTTTTGACATAAGCCACTTTTCACCTTTAATGAATGAAATTCCAGGTAAAAACTCCTTTGCCATGAAGAAGATCCAAATTCAACCAGTTCAGGCTAGTAAACCTGGTTGAAAGACCTTTTTTCAGTGAAATGCAGCTTAGTGCAAAAACAGGCTGCTCTCGCTCTGAAACGCTCATTTTTCACATAAGCCACTTTTCAGCCTTAGGCGACTGTACAGTGCTAAAACAGCCTCCAATCGCTCTGAAACGCTCATTTTTGACATAAGCCACTTTTCACCTTTAATGAATGAAATTCCAGGTAAAAACTCCTTTGCCATGAAGAAGATCCAAATTCAACCAGTTCAGGCTAGTAAACCTGGTTGAAAGACCTTTTTTCAGTGAAATGCAGCTTAGTGCAAAAACAGGCTGCTCTCGCTCTGAAACGCTCATTTTTCACATAAGCCACTTTTCAGCCTTAGGCGACTGTACAGTGCTAAAACAGCCTCCAATCGCTCTGAAACGCTCATTTTTGACATAAGCCACTTTTCACCTTTAATGAATGAAATTCCAGGTAAAAACTCCTTTGCCATGAAGAAGATCCAAATTCAACCAGTTCAGGCTAGTAAACCTGTTTGAAAGACCTTTTTTCAGTGAAATGCAGCTTAGTGCAAAAACAGGCTGCTCTCGCTCTGAAACGCTCATTTTTCACATAAGCCACTTTTCAGCCTTAGGCGACTGTACAGTGCTAAAACAGCCTCCAATCGCTCTGAAACGCTCATTTTTGACATAAGCCACTTTTCACCTTTAATGAATGAAATTCCAGGTAAAAACTCCTTTGCCATGAAGAAGATCCAAATTCAACCAGTTCAGGCTAGTAAACCTGTTTGAAAGACCTTTTTTCAGTGAAATGCAGCTTAGTGCAAAAACAGGCTGCTCTCGCTCTGAAACGCTCATTTTTCACATAAGCCACTTTTCAGCCTTAGGCGACTGTACAGTGCTAAAACAGCCTCCAATCGCTCTGAAACGCTCATTTTTGACATAACCCACTTTTCAGCCTTAATGAATTAAATTCCAGGTGAAAACTCCTTTGCCATGAAGAAGATCCAAATTCAACAAGTTCAGGCTAGTAAACCTGTTTGAAAGACCTTTTTTCAGTGAAATGCAGCTTAGTGCAAAAACAGGCTGCTCTCGCTCTGAAACGCTCATTTTTCACATAAGCCACTTTTCAGCCTTAGGCGACTGTACAGTGCTAAAACAGCCTCCAATCGCTCTGAAACGCTCATTTTTGACATAAGCCACTTTTCACCTTTAATGAATGAAATTCCAGGTAAAAACTCCTTTGCCATGAATAAGATCCAAATTCAACCAGTTCAGGCTAGTAAACCTGTTTGAAAGACCTTTTTTCAGTGAAATGCAGCTTAGTGCAAAAACAGGCTGCTCTCGCTCTGAAACGCTCATTTTTCACATAACCCACTTTTCACCCTTAATGAATTAAATTCCAGGTAAAAACTGCTTTGCCATGAAGAAGATCCAAATTCAACCAGTTGAGGCTAGTAAACCTGTTTGAAAGACCTTTTTTCAGTGAAATGCAGCTTAGTGCAAAAACAGGCTGCTCTCGCTCTGAAACGCTCATTTTTCACATAAGCCACTTTTCAGCGCTAAAACAGCCTCCAATCGCTCTGAAACGCTCATTTTTGACATAAGCCACTTTTCACCTTTAATGAATGAAATTCCAGGTAAAAACTCCTTTGCCATGAAGAAGATCCAAATTCAACCAGTTCAGGCTAGTAAACCTGGTTGAAAGACCTTTTTTCAGTGAAATGCAGCTTAGTGCAAAAACAGGCTGCTCTCGCTCTGAAACGCTCATTTTTCACATAAGCCACTTTTCAGCCTTAGGCGACTGTACAGTGCTAAAACAGCCTCCAATCGCTCTGAAACGCTCATTTTTGACATAAGCCACTTTTCACCTTTAATGAATGAAATTCCAGGTAAAAACTCCTTTGCCATGAATAAGATCCAAATTCAACCAGTTCAGGCTAGTAAACCTGTTTGAAAGACCTTTTTTCAGTGAAATGCAGCTTAGTGCAAAAACAGGCTGCTCTCGCTCTGAAACGCTCATTTTTCACATAAGCCACTTTTCAGCCTTAGGCGACTGTACAGTGCTAAAACAGCCTCCAATCGCTCTGAAACGCTCATTTTTGACATAAGCCACTTTTCACCTTTAATGAATGAAATTCCAGGTAAAAACTCCTTTGCCATGAAGAAGATCCAAATTCAACCAGTTCAGGCTAGTAAACCTGTTTGAAAGACCTTTTTTCAGTGAAATGCAGCTTAGTGCAAAAACAGGCTGCTCTCGCTCTGAAACGCTCATTTTTCACATAAGCCACTTTTCAGCGCTAAAACAGCCTCCAATCGCTCTGAAACGCTCATTTTTGACATAAGCCACTTTTCACCTTTAATGAATGAAATTCCAGGTAAAAACTCCTTTGCCATGAAGAAGATCCAAATTCAACCAGTTCAGGCTAGTAAACCTGTTTGAAAGACCTTTTTTCAGTGAAATGCAGCTTAGTGCAAAAACAGGCTGCTCTCGCTCTGAAACGCTCATTTTTCACATAAGCCACTTTTCAGCGCTAAAACAGCCTCCAATCGCTCTGAAACGCTCATTTTTGACATAAGCCACTTTTCACCTTTAATGAATGAAATTCCAGGTAAAAACTCCTTTGCCATGAAGAAGATCCAAATTCAACCAGTTCAGGCTAGTAAACCTGTTTGAAAGACCTTTTTTCAGTGAAATGCAGCTTAGTGCAAAAACAGGCTGCTCTCGCTCTGAAACGCTCATTTTTCACATAAGCCACTTTTCAGCGCTAAAACAGCCTCCAATCGCTCTGAAACGCTCATTTTTCACATAAGCCACTTTTCACCTTTAATGAATGAAATTCCAGGTAAAAACTCCTTTGCCATGAAGAAGATCCAAATTCAACCAGTTCAGGCTAGTAAACCTGTTTGAAAGACCTTTTTTCAGTGAAATGCAGCTTAGTGCAAAAACAGGCTGCTCTCGCTCTGAAACGCTCATTTTTCACATAAGCCACTTTTCAGCGCTAAAACAGCCTCCAATCGCTCTGAAACGCTCATTTTTCACATAAGCCACTTTTCAGCCTTAGGCGACTGTACAGTGCTAAAACAGCCTCCAATCGCTCTGAAACGCTCATTTTTGACATAAGCCACTTTTCACCTTTAATGAATGAAATTCCAGGTAAAAACTCCTTTGCCATGAAGAAGATCCAAATTCAACCAGTTCAGGCTAGTAAACCTGTTTGAAAGACCTTTTTTCAGTGAAATGCAGCTTAGTGCAAAAACAGGCTGCTCTCGCTCTGAAACGCTCATTTTTCACATAAGCCACTTTTCAGCCTTAGGCGACTGTACAGTGCTAAAACAGCCTCCAATCGCTCTGAAACGCTCATTTTTGACATAACCCACTTTTCAGCCTTAATGAATTAAATTCCAGGTGAAAACTCCTTTGCCATGAAGAAGATCCAAATTCAACAAGTTCAGGCTAGTAAACCTGTTTGAAAGACCTTTTTTCAGTGAAATGCAGCTTAGTGCAAAAACAGGCTGCTCTCGCTCTGAAACGCTCATTTTTCACATAAGCCACTTTTCAGCCTTAGGCGACTGTACAGTGCTAAAACAGCCTCCAATCGCTCTGAAACGCTCATTTTTGACATAAGCCACTTTTCACCTTTAATGAATGAAATTCCAGGTAAAAACTCCTTTGCCATGAATAAGATCCAAATTCAACCAGTTCAGGCTAGTAAACCTGTTTGAAAGACCTTTTTTCAGTGAAATGCAGCTTAGTGCAAAAACAGGCTGCTCTCGCTCTGAAACGCTCATTTTTCACATAACCCACTTTTCACCCTTAATGAATTAAATTCCAGGTAAAAACTGCTTTGCCATGAAGAAGATCCAAATTCAACCAGTTGAGGCTAGTAAACCTGTTTGAAAGACCTTTTTTCAGTGAAATGCAGCTTAGTGCAAAAACAGGCTGCTCTCGCTCTGAAACGCTCATTTTTCACATAAGCCACTTTTCAGCGCTAAAACAGCCTCCAATCGCTCTGAAACGCTCATTTTTGACATAAGCCACTTTTCACCTTTAATGAATGAAATTCCAGGTAAAAACTCCTTTGCCATGAAGAAGATCCAAATTCAACCAGTTCAGGCTAGTAAACCTGGTTGAAAGACCTTTTTTCAGTGAAATGCAGCTTAGTGCAAAAACAGGCTGCTCTCGCTCTGAAACGCTCATTTTTCACATAAGCCACTTTTCAGCCTTAGGCGACTGTACAGTGCTAAAACAGCCTCCAATCGCTCTGAAACGCTCATTTTTGACATAAGCCACTTTTCACCTTTAATGAATGAAATTCCAGGTAAAAACTCCTTTGCCATGAATAAGATCCAAATTCAACCAGTTCAGGCTAGTAAACCTGTTTGAAAGACCTTTTTTCAGTGAAATGCAGCTTAGTGCAAAAACAGGCTGCTCTCGCTCTGAAACGCTCATTTTTCACATAAGCCACTTTTCAGCCTTAGGCGACTGTACAGTGCTAAAACAGCCTCCAATCGCTCTGAAACGCTCATTTTTGACATAAGCCACTTTTCACCTTTAATGAATGAAATTCCAGGTAAAAACTCCTTTGCCATGAATAAGATCCAAATTCAACCAGTTCAGGCTAGTAAACCTGTTTGAAAGACCTTTTTTCAGTGAAATGCAGCTTAGTGCAAAAACAGGCTGCTCTCGCTCTGAAACGCTCATTTTTCACATAACCCACTTTTCACCCTTAATGAATTAAATTCCAGGTAAAAACTGCTTTGCCATGAAGAAGATCCAAATTCAACCAGTTGAGGCTAGTAAACCTGTTTGAAAGACCTTTTTTCAGTGAAATGCAGCTTAGTGCAAAAACAGGCTGCTCTCGCTCTGAAACGCTCATTTTTCACATAAGCCACTTTTCAGCGCTAAAACAGCCTCCAATCGCTCTGAAACGCTCATTTTTGACATAAGCCACTTTTCACCTTTAATGAATGAAATTCCAGGTAAAAACTCCTTTGCCATGAAGAAGATCCAAATTCAACCAGTTCAGGCTAGTAAACCTGGTTGAAAGACCTTTTTTCAGTGAAATGCAGCTTAGTGCAAAAACAGGCTGCTCTCGCTCTGAAACGCTCATTTTTCACATAAGCCACTTTTCAGCCTTAGGCGACTGTACAGTGCTAAAACAGCCTCCAATCGCTCTGAAACGCTCATTTTTGACATAAGCCACTTTTCACCTTTAATGAATGAAATTCCAGGTAAAAACTCCTTTGCCATGAATAAGATCCAAATTCAACCAGTTCAGGCTAGTAAACCTGTTTGAAAGACCTTTTTTCAGTGAAATGCAGCTTAGTGCAAAAACAGGCTGCTCTCGCTCTGAAACGCTCATTTTTCACATAAGCCACTTTTCAGCCTTAGGCGACTGTACAGTGCTAAAACAGCCTCCAATCGCTCTGAAACGCTCATTTTTGACATAAGCCACTTTTCACCTTTAATGAATGAAATTCCAGGTAAAAACTCCTTTGCCATGAAGAAGATCCAAATTCAACCAGTTCAGGCTAGTAAACCTGTTTGAAAGACCTTTTTTCAGTGAAATGCAGCTTAGTGCAAAAACAGGCTGCTCTCGCTCTGAAACGCTCATTTTTCACATAAGCCACTTTTCAGCCTTAGGCGACTGTACAGTGCTAAAACAGCCTCCAATCGCTCTGAAACGCTCATTTTTGACATAAGCCACTTTTCACCTTTAATGAATGAAATTCCAGGTAAAAACTCCTTTGCCATGAAGAAGATCCAAATTCAACCAGTTCAGGCTAGTAAACCTGTTTGAAAGACCTTTTTTCAGTGAAATGCAGCTTAGTGCAAAAACAGGCTGCTCTCGCTCTGAAACGCTCATTTTTCACATAAGCCACTTTTCAGCGCTAAAACAGCCTCCAATCGCTCTGAAACGCTCATTTTTGACATAAGCCACTTTTCACCTTTAATGAATGAAATTCCAGGTAAAAACTCCTTTGCCATGAAGAAGATCCAAATTCAACCAGTTCAGGCTAGTAAACCTGTTTGAAAGACCTTTTTTCAGTGAAATGCAGCTTAGTGCAAAAACAGGCTGCTCTCGCTCTGAAACGCTCATTTTTCACATAAGCCACTTTTCAGCGCTAAAACAGCCTCCAATCGCTCTGAAACGCTCATTTTTCACATAAGCCACTTTTCACCTTTAATGAATGAAATTCCAGGTAAAAACTCCTTTGCCATGAAGAAGATCCAAATTCAACCAGTTCAGGCTAGTAAACCTGTTTGAAAGACCTTTTTTCAGTGAAATGCAGCTTAGTGCAAAAACAGGCTGCTCTCGCTCTGAAACGCTCATTTTTCACATAAGCCACTTTTCAGCGCTAAAACAGCCTCCAATCGCTCTGAAACGCTCATTTTTCACATAAGCCACTTTTCACCTTTAATGAATGAAATTCCAGGTAAAAACTCCTTTGCCATGAAGAAGATCCAAATTCAACCAGTTCAGGCTAGTAAACCTGTTTGAAAGACCTTTTTTCAGTGAAATGCAGCTTAGTGCAAAAACAGGCTGCTCTCGCTCTGAAACGCTCATTTTTCACATAAGCCACTTTTCAGCGCTAAAACAGCCTCCAATCGCTCTGAAACGCTCATTTTTCACATAAGCCACTTTTCAGCCTTAGGCGACTGTACAGTGCTAAAACAGCCTCCAATCGCTCTGAAACGCTCATTTTTGACATAAGCCACTTTTCACCTTTAATGAATGAAATTCCAGGTAAAAACTCCTTTGCCATGAAGAAGATCCAAATTCAACCAGTTCAGGCTAGTAAACCTGTTTGAAAGACCTTTTTTCAGTGAAATGCAGCTTAGTGCAAAAACAGGCTGCTCTCGCTCTGAAACACTCATTTTTCACATAAGCCACTTTTCAGCCTTAGGCGACTGTACAGTGCTAAAACAGCCTCCAATCGCTCTGAAACGCTCATTTTTGACATAAGCCACTTTTCACCTTTAATGAATGAAATTCCAGGTAAAAACTCCTTTGCCATGAAGAAGATCCAAATTCAACCAGTTCAGGCTAGTAAACCTGTTTGAAAGACCTTTTTTCAGTGAAATGCAGCTTAGTGCAAAAACAGGCTGCTCTCGCTCTGAAACGCTCATTTTTCACATAAGCCACTTTTCAGCCTTAGGCGACTGTACAGTGCTAAAACAGCCTCCAATCGCTCTGAAACGCTCATTTTTGACATAAGCCACTTTTCACCTTTAATGAATGAAATTCCAGGTAAAAACTCCTTTGCCATGAAGAAGATCCAAATTCAACCAATTCAGGCTAGTAAACCTGTTTGAAAGACCTTTTTTCAGTGAAATGCAGCTTAGTGCAAAAACAGGCTGCTCTCGCTCTGAAACGCTAATTTTTCACATAAGCCACTTTTCAGCGCTAAAACAGCCTCCAATCGCTCTGAAACGCTCATTTTTGACATAAGCCACTTTTCACCTTTAATGAATGAAATTCCAGGTAAAAACTCCTTTGCCATGAAGAAGATCCAAATTCAACCAGTTCAGGCTAGTAAACCTGTTTGAAAGACCTTTTTTCAGTGAAATGCAGCTTAGTGCAAAAACAGGCTGCTCTCGCTCTGAAACGCTCATTTTTCACATAAGCCACTTTTCAGCGCTAAAACAGCCTCCAATCGCTCTGAAACGCTCATTTTTGACATAAGCCACTTTTCACCTTTAATGAATGAAATTCCAGGTAAAAACTCCTTTGCCATGAAGAAGATCCAAATTCAACCAGTTCAGGCTAGTAAACCTGTTTGAAAGACCTTTTTTCAGTGAAATGCAGCTTAGTGCAAAAACAGGCTGCTCTCGCTCTGAAACGCTCATTTTTCACATAAGCCACTTTTCAGCGCTAAAACAGCCTCCAATCGCTCTGAAACGCTCATTTTTCACATAAGCCACTTTTCAGCCTTAGGCGACTGTACAGTGCTAAAACAGCCTCCAATCGCTCTGAAACGCTCATTTTTGACATAAGCCACTTTTCACCTTTAATGAATGAAATTCCAGGTAAAAACTCCTTTGCCATGAAGAAGATCCAAATTCAACCAGTTCAGGCTAGTAAACCTGTTTGAAAGACCTTTTTTCAGTGAAATGCAGCTTAGTGCAAAAACAGGCTGCTCTCGCTCTGAAACGCTCATTTTTCACATAAGCCACTTTTCAGCCTTAGGCGACTGTACAGTGCTAAAACAGCCTCCAATCGCTCTGAAACGCTCATTTTTGACATAAGCCACTTTTCACCTTTAATGAATGAAATTCCAGGTAAAAACTCCTTTGCCATGAAGAAGATCCAAATTCAACCAGTTCAGGCTAGTAAACCTGTTTGAGAGACCTTTTTTCAGTGAAATGCAGCTTAGTGCAAAAACAGGCTGCTCTCGCTCTGAAACGCTCATTTTTCACATAAGCCACTTTTCAGCGCTAAAACAGCCTCCAATCGCTCTGAAACGCTCATTTTTGACATAAGCCACTTTTCACCTTTAATGAATGAAATTCCAGGTAAAAACTCCTTTGCCATGAAGAAGATCCAAATTCAACCAGTTCAGGCTAGTAAACCTGGTTGAAAGACCTTTTTTCAGTGAAATGCAGCTTAGTGCAAAAACAGGCTGCTCTCGCTCTGAAACGCTCATTTTTCACATAAGCCACTTTTCAGCCTTAGGCGACTGTACAGTGCTAAAACAGCCTCCAATCGCTCTGAAACGCTCATTTTTGACATAAGCCACTTTTCACCTTTAATGAATGAAATTCCAGGTAAAAACTCCTTTGCCATGAAGAAGATCCAAATTCAACCAGTTCAGGCTAGTAAACCTGTTTGAAAGACCTTTTTTCAGTGAAATGCAGCTTAGTGCAAAAACAGGCTGCTCTCGCTCTGAAACGCTCATTTTTCACATAAGCCACTTTTCAGCCTTAGGCGACTGTACAGTGCTAAAACAGCCTCCAATCGCTCTGAAACGCTCATTTTTGACATAACCCACTTTTCAGCCTTAATGAATTAAATTCCAGGTGAAAACTCCTTTGCCATGAAGAAGATCCAAATTCAACAAGTTCAGGCTAGTAAACCTGTTTGAAAGACCTTTTTTCAGTGAAATGCAGCTTAGTGCAAAAACAGGCTGCTCTCGCTCTGAAACGCTCATTTTTCACATAAGCCACTTTTCAGCCTTAGGCGACTGTACAGTGCTAAAACAGCCTCCAATCGCTCTGAAACGCTCATTTTTGACATAAGCCACTTTTCACCTTTAATGAATGAAATTCCAGGTAAAAACTCCTTTGCCATGAATAAGATCCAAATTCAACCAGTTCAGGCTAGTAAACCTGTTTGAAAGACCTTTTTTCAGTGAAATGCAGCTTAGTGCAAAAACAGGCTGCTCTCGCTCTGAAACGCTCATTTTTCACATAACCCACTTTTCACCCTTAATGAATTAAATTCCAGGTAAAAACTGCTTTGCCATGAAGAAGATCCAAATTCAACCAGTTGAGGCTAGTAAACCTGTTTGAAAGACCTTTTTTCAGTGAAATGCAGCTTAGTGCAAAAACAGGCTGCTCTCGCTCTGAAACGCTCATTTTTCACATAAGCCACTTTTCAGCGCTAAAACAGCCTCCAATCGCTCTGAAACGCTCATTTTTGACATAAGCCACTTTTCACCTTTAATGAATGAAATTCCAGGTAAAAACTCCTTTGCCATGAAGAAGATCCAAATTCAACCAGTTCAGGCTAGTAAACCTGGTTGAAAGACCTTTTTTCAGTGAAATGCAGCTTAGTGCAAAAACAGGCTGCTCTCGCTCTGAAACGCTCATTTTTCACATAAGCCACTTTTCAGCCTTAGGCGACTGTACAGTGCTAAAACAGCCTCCAATCGCTCTGAAACGCTCATTTTTGACATAAGCCACTTTTCACCTTTAATGAATGAAATTCCAGGTAAAAACTCCTTTGCCATGAATAAGATCCAAATTCAACCAGTTCAGGCTAGTAAACCTGTTTGAAAGACCTTTTTTCAGTGAAATGCAGCTTAGTGCAAAAACAGGCTGCTCTCGCTCTGAAACGCTCATTTTTCACATAAGCCACTTTTCAGCCTTAGGCGACTGTACAGTGCTAAAACAGCCTCCAATCGCTCTGAAACGCTCATTTTTGACATAACCCACTTTTCAGCCTTAATGAATTAAATTCCAGGTGAAAACTCCTTTGCCATGAAGAAGATCCAAATTCAACAAGTTCAGGCTAGTAAACCTGTTTGAAAGACCTTTTTTCAGTGAAATGCAGCTTAGTGCAAAAACAGGCTGCTCTCGCTCTGAAACGCTCATTTTTCACATAAGCCACTTTTCAGCCTTAGGCGACTGTACAGTGCTAAAACAGCCTCCAATCGCTCTGAAACGCTCATTTTTGACATAAACCACTTTTCACCTTTAATGAATGAAATTCCAGGTAAAAACTCCTTTGCCATGAAGAAGATCCAAATTCAACCAGTTCAGGCTAGTAAACCTGTTTGAAAGACCTTTTTTCAGTGAAATGCAGCTTAGTGCAAAAACAGGCTGCTCTCGCTCTGAAACGCTCATTTTTCACATAAGCCACTTTTCAGCGCTAAAACAGCCTCCAATCGCTCTGAAACGCTCATTTTTGACATAAGCCACTTTTCACCTTTAATGAATGAAATTCCAGGTAAAAACTCCTTTGCCATGAAGAAGATCCAAATTCAACCAGTTCAGGCTAGTAAACCTGTTTGAAAGACCTTTTTTCAGTGAAATGCAGCTTAGTGCAAAAACAGGCTGCTCTCGCTCTGAAACGCTCATTTTTCACATAAGCCACTTTTCAGCGCTAAAACAGCCTCCAATCGCTCTGAAACGCTCATTTTTGACATAAGCCACTTTTCACCTTTAATGAATGAAATTCCAGGTAAAAACTCCTTTGCCATGAAGAAGATCCAAATTCAACCAGTTCAGGCTAGTAAACCTGTTTGAAAGACCTTTTTTCAGTGAAATGCAGCTTAGTGCAAAAACAGGCTGCTCTCGCTCTGAAACGCTCATTTTTCACATAAGCCACTTTTCAGCGCTAAAACAGCCTCCAATCGCTCTGAAACGCTCATTTTTCACATAAGCCACTTTTCAGCCTTAGGCGACTGTACAGTGCTAAAACAGCCTCCAATCGCTCTGAAACGCTCATTTTTGACATAAGCCACTTTTCACCTTTAATGAATGAAATTCCAGGTAAAAACTCCTTTGCCATGAAGAAGATCCAAATTCAACCAGTTCAGGCTAGTAAACCTGTTTGAAAGACCTTTTTTCAGTGAAATGCAGCTTAGTGCAAAAACAGGCTGCTCTCGCTCTGAAACGCTCATTTTTCACATAAGCCACTTTTCAGCATTAGGCGACTGTACAGTGCTAAAACAGCCTCCAATCGCTCTGAAACGCTCATTTTTGACATAAGCCACTTTTCACCTTTAATGAATGAAATTCCAGGTAAAAACTCCTTTGCCATGAAGAAGATCCAAATTCAACCAGTTCAGGCTAGTAAACCTGTTTGAAAGACCTTTTTTCAGTGAAATGCAGCTTAGTGCAAAAACAGGCTGCTCTCGCTCTGAAACGCTCATTTTTCACATAAGCCACTTTTCAGCGCTAAAACAGCCTCCAATCGCTCTGAAACGCTCATTTTTGACATAAGCCACTTTTCACCTTTAATGAATGAAATTCCAGGTAAAAACTCCTTTGCCATGAAGAAGATCCAAATTCAACCAGTTCAGGCTAGTAAACCTGGTTGAAAGACCTTTTTTCAGTGAAATGCAGCTTAGTGCAAAAACAGGCTGCTCTCGCTCTGAAACGCTCATTTTTCACATAACCCACTTTTCACCCTTAATGAATTAAATTCCAGGTAAAAACTGCTTTGCCATGAAGAAGATCCAAATTCAACCAGTTGAGGCTAGTAAACCTGTTTGAAAGACCTTTTTTCAGTGAAATGCAGCTTAGTGCAAAAACAGGCTGCTCTCGCTCTGAAACGCTCATTTTTCACATAAGCCACTTTTCAGCGCTAAAACAGCCTCCAATCGCTCTGAAACGCTCATTTTTGACATAAGCCACTTTTCACCTTTAATGAATGAAATTCCAGGTAAAAACTCCTTTGCCATGAAGAAGATCCAAATTCAACCAGTTCAGGCTAGTAAACCTGGTTGAAAGACCTTTTTTCAGTGAAATGCAGCTTAGTGCAAAAACAGGCTGCTCTCGCTCTGAAACGCTCATTTTTCACATAAGCCACTTTTCAGCCTTAGGCGACTGTACAGTGCTAAAACAGCCTCCAATCGCTCTGAAACGCTCATTTTTGACATAAGCCACTTTTCACCTTTAATGAATGAAATTCCAGGTAAAAACTCCTTTGCCATGAATAAGATCCAAATTCAACCAGTTCAGGCTAGTAAACCTGTTTGAAAGACCTTTTTTCAGTGAAATGCAGCTTAGTGCAAAAACAGGCTGCTCTCGCTCTGAAACGCTCATTTTTCACATAACCCACTTTTCACCCTTAATGAATTAAATTCCAGGTAAAAACTGCTTTGCCATGAAGAAGATCCAAATTCAACCAGTTGAGGCTAGTAAACCTGTTTGAAAGACCTTTTTTCAGTGAAATGCAGCTTAGTGCAAAAACAGGCTGCTCTCGCTCTGAAACGCTCATTTTTCACATAAGCCACTTTTCAGCGCTAAAACAGCCTCCAATCGCTCTGAAACGCTCATTTTTGACATAAGCCACTTTTCACCTTTAATGAATGAAATTCCAGGTAAAAACTCCTTTGCCATGAAGAAGATCCAAATTCAACCAGTTCAGGCTAGTAAACCTGGTTGAAAGACCTTTTTTCAGTGAAATGCAGCTTAGTGCAAAAACAGGCTGCTCTCGCTCTGAAACGCTCATTTTTCACATAAGCCACTTTTCAGCCTTAGGCGACTGTACAGTGCTAAAACAGCCTCCAATCGCTCTGAAACGCTCATTTTTGACATAAGCCACTTTTCACCTTTAATGAATGAAATTCCAGGTAAAAACTCCTTTGCCATGAAGAAGATCCAAATTCAACCAGTTCAGGCTAGTAAACCTGTTTGAAAGACCTTTTTTCAGTGAAATGCAGCTTAGTGCAAAAACAGGCTGCTCTCGCTCTGAAACGCTCATTTTTCACATAAGCCACTTTTCAGCGCTAAAACAGCCTCCAATCGCTCTGAAACGCTCATTTTTCACATAAGCCACTTTTCAGCCTTAGGCGACTGTACAGTGCTAAAACAGCCTCCAATCGCTCTGAAACGCTCATTTTTGACATAAGCCACTTTTCACCTTTAATGAATGAAATTCCAGGTAAAAACTCCTTTGCCATGAAGAAGATCCAAATTCAACCAGTTCAGGCTAGTAAACCTGTTTGAAAGACCTTTTTTCAGTGAAATGCAGCTTAGTGCAAAAACAGGCTGCTCTCGCTCTGAAACGCTCATTTTTCACATAAGCCACTTTTCAGCATTAGGCGACTGTACAGTGCTAAAACAGCCTCCAATCGCTCTGAAACGCTCATTTTTGACATAAGCCACTTTTCACCTTTAATGAATGAAATTCCAGGTAAAAACTCCTTTGCCATGAAGAAGATCCAAATTCAACCAGTTCAGGCTAGTAAACCTGTTTGAAAGACCTTTTTTCAGTGAAATGCAGCTTAGTGCAAAAACAGGCTGCTCTCGCTCTGAAACGCTCATTTTTCACATAAGCCACTTTTCAGCGCTAAAACAGCCTCCAATCGCTCTGAAACGCTCATTTTTGACATAAGCCACTTTTCACCTTTAATGAATGAAATTCCAGGTAAAAACTCCTTTGCCATGAAGAAGATCCAAATTCAACCAGTTCAGGCTAGTAAACCTGGTTGAAAGACCTTTTTTCAGTGAAATGCAGCTTAGTGCAAAAACAGGCTGCTCTCGCTCTGAAACGCTCATTTTTCACATAAGCCACTTTTCAGCCTTAGGCGACTGTACAGTGCTAAAACAGCCTCCAATCGCTCTGAAACGCTCATTTTTCACATAAGCCACTTTTCACCTTTAATGAATGAAATTCCAGGTAAAAACTCCTTTGCCATGAAGAAGATCCAAATTCAACCAGTTCAGGCTAGTAAACCTGTTTGAAAGACCTTTTTTCAGTGAAATGCAGCTTAGTGCAAAAACAGGCTGCTCTCGCTCTGAAACGCTCATTTTTCACATAAGCCACTTTTCAGCCTTAGGCGACTGTACAGTGCTAAAACAGCCTCCAATCGCTCTGAAACGCTCATTTTTGACATAACCCACTTTTCAGCCTTAATGAATTAAATTCCAGGTGAAAACTCCTTTGCCATGAAGAAGATCCAAATTCAACAAGTTCAGGCTAGTAAACCTGTTTGAAAGACCTTTTTTCAGTGAAATGCAGCTTAGTGCAAAAACAGGCTGCTCTCGCTCTGAAACGCTCATTTTTCACATAAGCCACTTTTCAGCCTTAGGCGACTGTACAGTGCTAAAACAGCCTCCAATCGCTCTGAAACGCTCATTTTTGACATAAGCCACTTTTCACCTTTAATGAATGAAATTCCAGGTAAAAACTCCTTTGCCATGAATAAGATCCAAATTCAACCAGTTCAGGCTAGTAAACCTGTTTGAAAGACCTTTTTTCAGTGAAATGCAGCTTAGTGCAAAAACAGGCTGCTCTCGCTCTGAAACGCTCATTTTTCACATAACCCACTTTTCACCCTTAATGAATTAAATTCCAGGTAAAAACTGCTTTGCCATGAAGAAGATCCAAATTCAACCAGTTGAGGCCAGTAAACCTGTTTGAAAGACCTTTTTTCAGTGAAATGCAGCTTAGTGCAAAAACAGGCTGCTCTCGCTCTGAAACGCTCATTTTTCACATAAGCCACTTTTCAGCCTTAGGCGACTGTACAGTGCTAAAACAGCCTCCAATCGCTCTGAAACGCTCATTTTTGACATAAGCCACTTTTCACCTTTAATGAATGAAATTCCAGGTAAAAACTCCTTTGCCATGAAGAAGATCCAAATTCAACCAGTTCAGGCTAGTAAACCTGTTTGAAAGACCTTTTTTCAGTGAAATGCAGCTTAGTGCAAAAACAGGCTGCTCTCGCTCTGAAACGCTCATTTTTCACATAAGCCACTTTTCAGCGCTAAAACAGCCTCCAATCGCTCTGAAACGCTCATTTTTGACATAAGCCACTTTTCACCTTTAATGAATGAAATTCCAGGTAAAAACTCCTTTGCCATGAAGAAGATCCAAATTCAACCAGTTCAGGCTAGTAAACCTGGTTGAAAGACCTTTTTTCAGTGAAATGCAGCTTAGTGCAAAAACAGGCTGCTCTCGCTCTGAAACGCTCATTTTTCACATAAGCCACTTTTCAGCCTTAGGCGACTGTACAGTGCTAAAACAGCCTCCAATCGCTCTGAAACGCTCATTTTTGACATAAGCCACTTTTCACCTTTAATGAATGAAATTCCAGGTAAAAACTCCTTTGCCATGAAGAAGATCCAAATTCAACCAGTTCAGGCTAGTAAACCTGTTTGAAAGACCTTTTTTCAGTGAAATGCAGCTTAGTGCAAAAACAGGCTGCTCTCGCTCTGAAACGCTCATTTTTCACATAAGCCACTTTTCAGCCTTAGGCGACTGTACAGTGCTAAAACAGCCTCCAATCGCTCTGAAACGCTCATTTTTGACATAACCCACTTTTCAGCCTTAATGAATTAAATTCCAGGTGAAAACTCCTTTGCCATGAAGAAGATCCAAATTCAACAAGTTCAGGCTAGTAAACCTGTTTGAAAGACCTTTTTTCAGTGAAATGCAGCTTAGTGCAAAAACAGGCTGCTCTCGCTCTGAAACGCTCATTTTTCACATAAGCCACTTTTCAGCCTTAGGCGACTGTACAGTGCTAAAACAGCCTCCAATCGCTCTGAAACGCTCATTTTTGACATAAGCCACTTTTCACCTTTAATGAATGAAATTCCAGGTAAAAACTCCTTTGCCATGAATAAGATCCAAATTCAACCAGTTCAGGCTAGTAAACCTGTTTGAAAGACCTTTTTTCAGTGAAATGCAGCTTAGTGCAAAAACAGGCTGCTCTCGCTCTGAAACGCTCATTTTTCACATAACCCACTTTTCACCCTTAATGAATTAAATTCCAGGTAAAAACTGCTTTGCCATGAAGAAGATCCAAATTCAACCAGTTGAGGCTAGTAAACCTGTTTGAAAGACCTTTTTTCAGTGAAATGCAGCTTAGTGCAAAAACAGGCTGCTCTCGCTCTGAAACGCTCATTTTTCACATAAGCCACTTTTCAGCGCTAAAACAGCCTCCAATCGCTCTGAAACGCTCATTTTTGACATAAGCCACTTTTCACCTTTAATGAATGAAATTCCAGGTAAAAACTCCTTTGCCATGAAGAAGATCCAAATTCAACCAGTTCAGGCTAGTAAACCTGTTTGAAAGACCTTTTTTCAGTGAAATGCAGCTTAGTGCAAAAACAGGCTGCTCTCGCTCTGAAACGCTCATTTTTCACATAAGCCACTTTTCAGCCTTAGGCGACTGTACAGTGCTAAAACAGCCTCCAATCGCTCTGAAACGCTCATTTTTGACATAAGCCACTTTTCACCTTTAATGAATGAAATTCCAGGTAAAAACTCCTTTGCCATGAAGAAGATCCAAATTCAACCAGTTCAGGCTAGTAAACCTGTTTGAAAGACCTTTTTTCAGTGAAATGCAGCTTAGTGCAAAAACAGGCTGCTCTCGCTCTGAAACGCTCATTTTTCACATAAGCCACTTTTCAGCCTTAGGCGACTGTACAGTGCTAAAACAGCCTCCAATCGCTCTGAAACGCTCATTTTTGACATAAGCCACTTTTCACCTTTAATGAATGAAATTCCAGGTAAAAACTCCTTTGCCATGAAGAAGATCCAAATTCAACCAATTCAGGCTAGTAAACCTGTTTGAAAGACCTTTTTTCAGTGAAATGCAGCTTAGTGCAAAAACAGGCTGCTCTCGCTCTGAAACGCTAATTTTTCACATAAGCCACTTTTCAGCGCTAAAACAGCCTCCAATCGCTCTGAAACGCTCATTTTTGACATAAGCCACTTTTCACCTTTAATGAATGAAATTCCAGGTAAAAACTCCTTTGCCATGAAGAAGATCCAAATTCAACCAGTTCAGGCTAGTAAACCTGTTTGAAAGACCTTTTTTCAGTGAAATGCAGCTTAGTGCAAAAACAGGCTGCTCTCGCTCTGAAACGCTCATTTTTCACATAAGCCACTTTTCAGCGCTAAAACAGCCTCCAATCGCTCTGAAACGCTCATTTTTGACATAAGCCACTTTTCACCTTTAATGAATGAAATTCCAGGTAAAAACTCCTTTGCCATGAAGAAGATCCAAATTCAACCAGTTCAGGCTAGTAAACCTGTTTGAAAGACCTTTTTTCAGTGAAATGCAGCTTAGTGCAAAAACAGGCTGCTCTCGCTCTGAAACGCTCATTTTTCACATAAGCCACTTTTCAGCGCTAAAACAGCCTCCAATCGCTCTGAAACGCTCATTTTTCACATAAGCCACTTTTCACCTTTAATGAATGAAATTCCAGGTAAAAACTCCTTTGCCATGAAGAAGATCCAAATTCAACCAGTTCAGGCTAGTAAACCTGTTTGAAAGACCTTTTTTCAGTGAAATGCAGCTTAGTGCAAAAACAGGCTGCTCTCGCTCTGAAACGCTCATTTTTCACATAAGCCACTTTTCAGCGCTAAAACAGCCTCCAATCGCTCTGAAACGCTCATTTTTCACATAAGCCACTTTTCAGCCTTAGGCGACTGTACAGTGCTAAAACAGCCTCCAATCGCTCTGAAACGCTCATTTTTGACATAAGCCACTTTTCACCTTTAATGAATGAAATTCCAGGTAAAAACTCCTTTGCCATGAAGAAGATCCAAATTCAACCAGTTCAGGCTAGTAAACCTGTTTGAAAGACCTTTTTTCAGTGAAATGCAGCTTAGTGCAAAAACAGGCTGCTCTCGCTCTGAAACGCTCATTTTTCACATAAGCCACTTTTCAGCCTTAGGCGACTGTACAGTGCTAAAACAGCCTCCAATCGCTCTGAAACGCTCATTTTTGACATAAGCCACTTTTCACCTTTAATGAATGAAATTCCAGGTAAAAACTCCTTTGCCATGAAGAAGATCCAAATTCAACCAGTTCAGGCTAGTAAACCTGTTTGAAAGACCTTTTTTCAGTGAAATGCAGCTTAGTGCAAAAACAGGCTGCTCTCGCTCTGAAACGCTCATTTTTCACATAAGCCACTTTTCAGCCTTAGGCGACTGTACAGTGCTAAAACAGCCTCCAATCGCTCTGAAACGCTCATTTTTGACATAAGCCACTTTTCACCTTTAATGAATGAAATTCCAGGTAAAAACTCCTTTGCCATGAAGAAGATCCAAATTCAACCAGTTCAGGCTAGTAAACCTGTTTGAAAGACCTTTTTTCAGTGAAATGCAGCTTAGTGCAAAAACAGGCTGCTCTCGCTCTGAAACGCTCATTTTTCACATAACCCACTTTTCACCCTTAATGAATTAAATTCCAGGTAAAAACTGCTTTGCCATGAAGAAGATCCAAATTCAACCAGTTGAGGCTAGTAAACCTGTTTGAAAGACCTTTTTTCAGTGAAATGCAGCTTAGTGCAAAAACAGGCTGCTCTCGCTCTGAAACGCTCATTTTTCACATAAGCCACTTTTCAGCGCTAAAACAGCCTCCAATCGCTCTGAAACGCTCATTTTTGACATAAGCCACTTTTCACCTTTAATGAATGAAATTCCAGGTAAAAACTCCTTTGCCATGAAGAAGATCCAAATTCAACCAGTTCAGGCTAGTAAACCTGGTTGAAAGACCTTTTTTCAGTGAAATGCAGCTTAGTGCAAAAACAGGCTGCTCTCGCTCTGAAACGCTCATTTTTCACATAAGCCACTTTTCAGCCTTAGGCGACTGTACAGTGCTAAAACAGCCTCCAATCGCTCTGAAACGCTCATTTTTGACATAAGCCACTTTTCACCTTTAATGAATGAAATTCCAGGTAAAAACTCCTTTGCCATGAAGAAGATCCAAATTCAACCAGTTCAGGCTAGTAAACCTGTTTGAAAGACCTTTTTTCAGTGAAATGCAGCTTAGTGCAAAAACAGGCTGCTCTCGCTCTGAAACGCTCATTTTTCACATAAGCCACTTTTCAGCCTTAGGCGACTGTACAGTGCTAAAACAGCCTCCAATCGCTCTGAAACGCTCATTTTTGACATAAGCCACTTTTCACCTTTAATGAATGAAATTCCAGGTAAAAACTCCTTTGCCATGAAGAAGATCCAAATTCAACCAGTTCAGGCTAGTAAACCTGTTTGAAAGACCTTTTTTCAGTGAAATGCAGCTTAGTGCAAAAACAGGCTGCTCTCGCTCTGAAACGCTCATTTTTCACATAAGCCACTTTTCAGCGCTAAAACAGCCTCCAATCGCTCTGAAACGCTCATTTTTGACATAAGCCACTTTTCACCTTTAATGAATGAAATTCCAGGTAAAAACTCCTTTGCCATGAAGAAGATCCAAATTCAACCAGTTCAGGCTAGTAAACCTGTTTGAAAGACCTTTTTTCAGTGAAATGCAGCTTAGTGCAAAAACAGGCTGCTCTCGCTCTGAAACGCTCATTTTTCACATAAGCCACTTTTCAGCGCTAAAACAGCCTCCAATCGCTCTGAAACGCTCATTTTTGACATAAGCCACTTTTCACCTTTAATGAATGAAATTCCAGGTAAAAACTCCTTTGCCATGAAGAAGATCCAAATTCAACCAGTTCAGGCTAGTAAACCTGTTTGAAAGACCTTTTTTCAGTGAAATGCAGCTTAGTGCAAAAACAGGCTGCTCTCGCTCTGAAACGCTCATTTTTCACATAAGCCACTTTTCAGCGCTAAAACAGCCTCCAATCGCTCTGAAACGCTCATTTTTCACATAAGCCACTTTTCACCTTTAATGAATGAAATTCCAGGTAAAAACTCCTTTGCCATGAAGAAGATCCAAATTCAACCAGTTCAGGCTAGTAAACCTGTTTGAAAGACCTTTTTTCAGTGAAATGCAGCTTAGTGCAAAAACAGGCTGCTCTCGCTCTGAAACGCTCATTTTTCACATAAGCCACTTTTCAGCGCTAAAACAGCCTCCAATCGCTCTGAAACGCTCATTTTTCACATAAGCCACTTTTCAGCCTTAGGCGACTGTACAGTGCTAAAACAGCCTCCAATCGCTCTGAAACGCTCATTTTTGACATAAGCCACTTTTCACCTTTAATGAATGAAATTCCAGGTAAAAACTCCTTTGCCATGAAGAAGATCCAAATTCAACCAGTTCAGGCTAGTAAACCTGTTTGAAAGACCTTTTTTCAGTGAAATGCAGCTTAGTGCAAAAACAGGCTGCTCTCGCTCTGAAACGCTCATTTTTCACATAAGCCACTTTTCAGCCTTAGGCGACTGTACAGTGCTAAAACAGCCTCCAATCGCTCTGAAACGCTCATTTTTGACATAAGCCACTTTTCACCTTTAATGAATGAAATTCCAGGTAAAAACTCCTTTGCCATGAATAAGATCCAAATTCAACCAGTTCAGGCTAGTAAACCTGTTTGAAAGACCTTTTTTCAGTGAAATGCAGCTTAGTGCAAAAACAGGCTGCTCTCGCTCTGAAACGCTCATTTTTCACATAACCCACTTTTCACCCTTAATGAATTAAATTCCAGGTAAAAACTGCTTTGCCATGAAGAAGATCCAAATTCAACCAGTTGAGGCTAGTAAACCTGTTTGAAAGACCTTTTTTCAGTGAAATGCAGCTTAGTGCAAAAACAGGCTGCTCTCGCTCTGAAACGCTCATTTTTCACATAAGCCACTTTTCAGCGCTAAAACAGCCTCCAATCGCTCTGAAACGCTCATTTTTGACATAAGCCACTTTTCACCTTTAATGAATGAAATTCCAGGTAAAAACTCCTTTGCCATGAAGAAGATCCAAATTCAACCAGTTCAGGCTAGTAAACCTGTTTGAAAGACCTTTTTTCAGTGAAATGCAGCTTAGTGCAAAAACAGGCTGCTCTCGCTCTGAAACGCTCATTTTTCACATAAGCCACTTTTCAGCCTTAGGCGACTGTACAGTGCTAAAACAGCCTCCAATCGCTCTGAAACGCTCATTTTTGACATAAGCCACTTTTCACCTTTAATGAATGAAATTCCAGGTAAAAACTCCTTTGCCATGAAGAAGATCCAAATTCAACCAGTTCAGGCTAGTAAACCTGTTTGAAAGACCTTTTTTCAGTGAAATGCAGCTTAGTGCAAAAACAGGCTGCTCTCGCTCTGAAACGCTCATTTTTCACATAAGCCACTTTTCAGCCTTAGGCGACTGTACAGTGCTAAAACAGCCTCCAATCGCTCTGAAACGCTCATTTTTGACATAAGCCACTTTTCACCTTTAATGAATGAAATTCCAGGTAAAAACTCCTTTGCCATGAAGAAGATCCAAATTCAACCAATTCAGGCTAGTAAACCTGTTTGAAAGACCTTTTTTCAGTGAAATGCAGCTTAGTGCAAAAACAGGCTGCTCTCGCTCTGAAACGCTAATTTTTCACATAAGCCACTTTTCAGCGCTAAAACAGCCTCCAATCGCTCTGAAACGCTCATTTTTGACATAAGCCACTTTTCACCTTTAATGAATGAAATTCCAGGTAAAAACTCCTTTGCCATGAAGAAGATCCAAATTCAACCAGTTCAGGCTAGTAAACCTGTTTGAAAGACCTTTTTTCAGTGAAATGCAGCTTAGTGCAAAAACAGGCTGCTCTCGCTCTGAAACGCTCATTTTTCACATAAGCCACTTTTCAGCGCTAAAACAGCCTCCAATCGCTCTGAAACGCTCATTTTTGACATAAGCCACTTTTCACCTTTAATGAATGAAATTCCAGGTAAAAACTCCTTTGCCATGAAGAAGATCCAAATTCAACCAGTTCAGGCTAGTAAACCTGTTTGAAAGACCTTTTTTCAGTGAAATGCAGCTTAGTGCAAAAACAGGCTGCTCTCGCTCTGAAACGCTCATTTTTCACATAAGCCACTTTTCAGCGCTAAAACAGCCTCCAATCGCTCTGAAACGCTCATTTTTGACATAAGCCACTTTTCACCTTTAATGAATGAAATTCCAGGTAAAAACTCCTTTGCCATGAAGAAGATCCAAATTCAACCAGTTCAGGCTAGTAAACCTGTTTGAAAGACCTTTTTTCAGTGAAATGCAGCTTAGTGCAAAAACAGGCTGCTCTCGCTCTGAAACGCTCATTTTTCACATAAGCCACTTTTCAGCGCTAAAACAGCCTCCAATCGCTCTGAAACGCTCATTTTTCACATAAGCCACTTTTCACCTTTAATGAATGAAATTCCAGGTAAAAACTCCTTTGCCATGAAGAAGATCCAAATTCAACCAGTTCAGGCTAGTAAACCTGTTTGAAAGACCTTTTTTCAGTGAAATGCAGCTTAGTGCAAAAACAGGCTGCTCTCGCTCTGAAACGCTCATTTTTCACATAAGCCACTTTTCAGCGCTAAAACAGCCTCCAATCGCTCTGAAACGCTCATTTTTCACATAAGCCACTTTTCAGCCTTAGGCGACTGTACAGTGCTAAAACAGCCTCCAATCGCTCTGAAACGCTCATTTTTGACATAAGCCACTTTTCACCTTTAATGAATGAAATTCCAGGTAAAAACTCCTTTGCCATGAAGAAGATCCAAATTCAACCAGTTCAGGCTAGTAAACCTGTTTGAAAGACCTTTTTTCAGTGAAATGCAGCTTAGTGCAAAAACAGGCTGCTCTCGCTCTGAAACGCTCATTTTTCACATAAGCCACTTTTCAGCCTTAGGCGACTGTACAGTGCTAAAACAGCCTCCAATCGCTCTGAAACGCTCATTTTTGACATAAGCCACTTTTCACCTTTAATGAATGAAATTCCAGGTAAAAACTCCTTTGCCATGAAGAAGATCCAAATTCAACCAGTTCAGGCTAGTAAACCTGTTTGAAAGACCTTTTTTCAGTGAAATGCAGCTTAGTGCAAAAACAGGCTGCTCTCGCTCTGAAACGCTCATTTTTCACATAAGCCACTTTTCAGCCTTAGGCGACTGTACAGTGCTAAAACAGCCTCCAATCGCTCTGAAACGCTCATTTTTGACATAAGCCACTTTTCACCTTTAATGAATGAAATTCCAGGTAAAAACTCCTTTGCCATGAAGAAGATCCAAATTCAACCAGTTCAGGCTAGTAAACCTGTTTGAAAGACCTTTTTTCAGTGAAATGCAGCTTAGTGCAAAAACAGGCTGCTCTCGCTCTGAAACGCTCATTTTTCACATAACCCACTTTTCACCCTTAATGAATTAAATTCCAGGTAAAAACTGCTTTGCCATGAAGAAGATCCAAATTCAACCAGTTGAGGCTAGTAAACCTGTTTGAAAGACCTTTTTTCAGTGAAATGCAGCTTAGTGCAAAAACAGGCTGCTCTCGCTCTGAAACGCTCATTTTTCACATAAGCCACTTTTCAGCGCTAAAACAGCCTCCAATCGCTCTGAAACGCTCATTTTTGACATAAGCCACTTTTCACCTTTAATGAATGAAATTCCAGGTAAAAACTCCTTTGCCATGAAGAAGATCCAAATTCAACCAGTTCAGGCTAGTAAACCTGGTTGAAAGACCTTTTTTCAGTGAAATGCAGCTTAGTGCAAAAACAGGCTGCTCTCGCTCTGAAACGCTCATTTTTCACATAAGCCACTTTTCAGCCTTAGGCGACTGTACAGTGCTAAAACAGCCTCCAATCGCTCTGAAACGCTCATTTTTGACATAAGCCACTTTTCACCTTTAATGAATGAAATTCCAGGTAAAAACTCCTTTGCCATGAAGAAGATCCAAATTCAACCAGTTCAGGCTAGTAAACCTGTTTGAAAGACCTTTTTTCAGTGAAATGCAGCTTAGTGCAAAAACAGGCTGCTCTCGCTCTGAAACGCTCATTTTTCACATAAGCCACTTTTCAGCCTTAGGCGACTGTACAGTGCTAAAACAGCCTCCAATCGCTCTGAAACGCTCATTTTTGACATAAGCCACTTTTCACCTTTAATGAATGAAATTCCAGGTAAAAACTCCTTTGCCATGAAGAAGATCCAAATTCAACCAGTTCAGGCTAGTAAACCTGTTTGAAAGACCTTTTTTCAGTGAAATGCAGCTTAGTGCAAAAACAGGCTGCTCTCGCTCTGAAACGCTCATTTTTCACATAAGCCACTTTTCAGCGCTAAAACAGCCTCCAATCGCTCTGAAACGCTCATTTTTGACATAAGCCACTTTTCACCTTTAATGAATGAAATTCCAGGTAAAAACTCCTTTGCCATGAAGAAGATCCAAATTCAACCAGTTCAGGCTAGTAAACCTGTTTGAAAGACCTTTTTTCAGTGAAATGCAGCTTAGTGCAAAAACAGGCTGCTCTCGCTCTGAAACGCTCATTTTTCACATAAGCCACTTTTCAGCGCTAAAACAGCCTCCAATCGCTCTGAAACGCTCATTTTTCACATAAGCCACTTTTCACCTTTAATGAATGAAATTCCAGGTAAAAACTCCTTTGCCATGAAGAAGATCCAAATTCAACCAGTTCAGGCTAGTAAACCTGTTTGAAAGACCTTTTTTCAGTGAAATGCAGCTTAGTGCAAAAACAGGCTGCTCTCGCTCTGAAACGCTCATTTTTCACATAAGCCACTTTTCAGCGCTAAAACAGCCTCCAATCGCTCTGAAACGCTCATTTTTCACATAAGCCACTTTTCAGCCTTAGGCGACTGTACAGTGCTAAAACAGCCTCCAATCGCTCTGAAACGCTCATTTTTGACATAAGCCACTTTTCACCTTTAATGAATGAAATTCCAGGTAAAAACTCCTTTGCCATGAAGAAGATCCAAATTCAACCAGTTCAGGCTAGTAAACCTGTTTGAAAGACCTTTTTTCAGTGAAATGCAGCTTAGTGCAAAAACAGGCTGCTCTCGCTCTGAAACGCTCATTTTTCACATAAGCCACTTTTCAGCCTTAGGCGACTGTACAGTGCTAAAACAGCCTCCAATCGCTCTGAAACGCTCATTTTTGACATAAGCCACTTTTCACCTTTAATGAATGAAATTCCAGGTAAAAACTCCTTTGCCATGAAGAAGATCCAAATTCAACCAGTTCAGGCTAGTAAACCTGTTTGAAAGACCTTTTTTCAGTGAAATGCAGCTTAGTGCAAAAACAGGCTGCTCTCGCTCTGAAACGCTCATTTTTCACATAAGCCACTTTTCAGCCTTAGGCGACTGTACAGTGCTAAAACAGCCTCCAATCGCTCTGAAACGCTCATTTTTGACATAAGCCACTTTTCACCTTTAATGAATGAAATTCCAGGTAAAAACTCCTTTGCCATGAAGAAGATCCAAATTCAACCAATTCAGGCTAGTAAACCTGTTTGAAAGACCTTTTTTCAGTGAAATGCAGCTTAGTGCAAAAACAGGCTGCTCTCGCTCTGAAACGCTAATTTTTCACATAAGCCACTTTTCAGCGCTAAAACAGCCTCCAATCGCTCTGAAACGCTCATTTTTGACATAAGCCACTTTTCACCTTTAATGAATGAAATTCCAGGTAAAAACTCCTTTGCCATGAAGAAGATCCAAATTCAACCAGTTCAGGCTAGTAAACCTGTTTGAAAGACCTTTTTTCAGTGAAATGCAGCTTAGTGCAAAAACAGGCTGCTCTCGCTCTGAAACGCTCATTTTTCACATAAGCCACTTTTCAGCGCTAAAACAGCCTCCAATCGCTCTGAAACGCTCATTTTTGACATAAGCCACTTTTCACCTTTAATGAATGAAATTCCAGGTAAAAACTCCTTTGCCATGAAGAAGATCCAAATTCAACCAGTTCAGGCTAGTAAACCTGTTTGAAAGACCTTTTTTCAGTGAAATGCAGCTTAGTGCAAAAACAGGCTGCTCTCGCTCTGAAACGCTCATTTTTCACATAAGCCACTTTTCAGCGCTAAAACAGCCTCCAATCGCTCTGAAACGCTCATTTTTCACATAAGCCACTTTTCACCTTTAATGAATGAAATTCCAGGTAAAAACTCCTTTGCCATGAAGAAGATCCAAATTCAACCAGTTCAGGCTAGTAAACCTGTTTGAAAGACCTTTTTTCAGTGAAATGCAGCTTAGTGCAAAAACAGGCTGCTCTCGCTCTGAAACGCTCATTTTTCACATAAGCCACTTTTCAGCGCTAAAACAGCCTCCAATCGCTCTGAAACGCTCATTTTTCACATAAGCCACTTTTCAGCCTTAGGCGACTGTACAGTGCTAAAACAGCCTCCAATCGCTCTGAAACGCTCATTTTTGACATAAGCCACTTTTCACCTTTAATGAATGAAATTCCAGGTAAAAACTCCTTTGCCATGAAGAAGATCCAAATTCAACCAGTTCAGGCTAGTAAACCTGTTTGAAAGACCTTTTTTCAGTGAAATGCAGCTTAGTGCAAAAACAGGCTGCTCTCGCTCTGAAACGCTCATTTTTCACATAAGCCACTTTTCAGCCTTAGGCGACTGTACAGTGCTAAAACAGCCTCCAATCGCTCTGAAACGCTCATTTTTGACATAAGCCACTTTTCACCTTTAATGAATGAAATTCCAGGTAAAAACTCCTTTGCCATGAAGAAGATCCAAATTCAACCAGTTCAGGCTAGTAAACCTGTTTGAAAGACCTTTTTTCAGTGAAATGCAGCTTAGTGCAAAAACAGGCTGCTCTCGCTCTGAAACGCTCATTTTTCACATAAGCCACTTTTCAGCCTTAGGCGACTGTACAGTGCTAAAACAGCCTCCAATCGCTCTGAAACGCTCATTTTTGACATAAGCCACTTTTCACCTTTAATGAATGAAATTCCAGGTAAAAACTCCTTTGCCATGAAGAAGATCCAAATTCAACCAATTCAGGCTAGTAAACCTGTTTGAAAGACCTTTTTTCAGTGAAATGCAGCTTAGTGCAAAAACAGGCTGCTCTCGCTCTGAAACGCTAATTTTTCACATAAGCCACTTTTCAGCGCTAAAACAGCCTCCAATCGCTCTGAAACGCTCATTTTTGACATAAGCCACTTTTCACCTTTAATGAATGAAATTCCAGGTAAAAACTCCTTTGCCATGAAGAAGATCCAAATTCAACCAGTTCAGGCTAGTAAACCTGTTTGAAAGACCTTTTTTCAGTGAAATGCAGCTTAGTGCAAAAACAGGCTGCTCTCGCTCTGAAACGCTCATTTTTCACATAAGCCACTTTTCAGCGCTAAAACAGCCTCCAATCGCTCTGAAACGCTCATTTTTGACATAAGCCACTTTTCACCTTTAATGAATGAAATTCCAGGTAAAAACTCCTTTGCCATGAATAAGATCCAAATTCAACCAGTTCAGGCTAGTAAACCTGTTTGAAAGACCTTTTTTCAGTGAAATGCAGCTTAGTGCAAAAACAGGCTGCTCTCGCTCTGAAACGCTCATTTTTCACATAACCCACTTTTCACCCTTAATGAATTAAATTCCAGGTAAAAACTGCTTTGCCATGAAGAAGATCCAAATTCAACCAGTTGAGGCTAGTAAACCTGTTTGAAAGACCTTTTTTCAGTGAAATGCAGCTTAGTGCAAAAACAGGCTGCTCTCGCTCTGAAACGCTCATTTTTCACATAAGCCACTTTTCAGCCTTAGGCGACTGTACAGTGCTAAAACAGCCTCCAATCGCTCTGAAACGCTCATTTTTGACATAAGCCACTTTTCACCTTTAATGAATGAAATTCCAGGTAAAAACTCCTTTGCCATGAATAAGATCCAAATTCAACCAGTTCAGGCTAGTAAACCTGTTTGAAAGACCTTTTTTCAGTGAAATGCAGCTTAGTGCAAAAACAGGCTGCTCTCGCTCTGAAACGCTCATTTTTCACATAAGCCACTTTTCAGCCTTAGGCGACTGTACAGTGCTAAAACAGCCTCCAATCGCTCTGAAACGCTCATTTTTGACAAAAGCCACTTTTCACCTTTAATGAATGAAATTCCAGGTAAAAACTCCTTTGCCATGAAGAAGATCCAAATTCAACCAGTTCAGGCTAGTAAACCTGGTTGAAAGACCTTTTTTCAGTGAAATGCAGCTTAGTGCAAAAACAGGCTGCTCTCGCTCTGAAACGCTCATTTTTCACATAAGCCACTTTTCAGCGCTAAAACAGCCTCCAATCGCTCTGAAACGCTCATTTTTGACATAAGCCACTTTTCACCTTTAATGAATGAAATTCCAGGTAAAAACTCCTTTGCCATGAAGAAGATCCAAATTCAACCAGTTCAGGCTAGTAAACCTGTTTGAAAGACCTTTTTTCAGTGAAATGCAGCTTAGTGCAAAAACAGGCTGCTCTCGCTCTGAAACGCTCATTTTTCACATAAGCCACTTTTCAGCGCTAAAACAGCCTCCAATCGCTCTGAAACGCTCATTTTTGACATAAGCCACTTTTCACCTTTAATGAATGAAATTCCAGGTAAAAACTCCTTTGCCATGAAGAAGATCCAAATTCAACCAGTTCAGGCTAGTAAACCTGTTTGAAAGACCTTTTTTCAGTGAAATGCAGCTTAGTGCAAAAACAGGCTGCTCTCGCTCTGAAACGCTCATTTTTCACATAAGCCACTTTTCAGCCTTAGGCGACTGTACAGTGCTAAAACAGCCTCCAATCGCTCTGAAACGCTCATTTTTGACATAAGCCACTTTTCACCTTTAATGAATGAAATTCCAGGTAAAAACTCCTTTGCCATGAAGAAGATCCAAATTCAACCAGTTCAGGCTAGTAAACCTGTTTGAAAGACCTTTTTTCAGTGAAATGCAGCTTAGTGCAAAAACAGGCTGCTCTCGCTCTGAAACGCTCATTTTTCACATAAGCCACTTTTCAGCCTTAGGCGACTGTACAGTGCTAAAACAGCCTCCAATCGCTCTGAAACGCTCATTTTTGACATAAGCCACTTTTCACCTTTAATGAATGAAATTCCAGGTAAAAACTCCTTTGCCATGAATAAGATCCAAATTCAACCAGTTCAGGCTAGTAAACCTGTTTGAAAGACCTTTTTTCAGTGAAATGCAGCTTAGTGCAAAAACAGGCTGCTCTCGCTCTGAAACGCTCATTTTTCACATAAGCCACTTTTCAGCCTTAGGCGACTGTACAGTGCTAAAACAGCCTCCAATCGCTCTGAAACGCTCATTTTTGACATAAGCCACTTTTCACCTTTAATGAATGAAATTCCAGGTAAAAACTCCTTTGCCATGAAGAAGATCCAAATTCAACCAGTTCAGGCTAGTAAACCTGTTTGAAAGACCTTTTTTCAGTGAAATGCAGCTTAGTGCAAAAACAGGCTGCTCTCGCTCTGAAACGCTCATTTTTCACATAAGCCACTTTTCAGCGCTAAAACAGCCTCCAATCGCTCTGAAACGCTCATTTTTGACATAAGCCACTTTTCACCTTTAATGAATGAAATTCCAGGTAAAAACTCCTTTGCCATGAAGAAGATCCAAATTCAACCAGTTCAGGCTAGTAAACCTGTTTGAAAGACCTTTTTTCAGTGAAATGCAGCTTAGTGCAAAAACAGGCTGCTCTCGCTCTGAAACGCTCATTTTTCACATAAGCCACTTTTCAGCGCTAAAACAGCCTCCAATCGCTCTGAAACGCTCATTTTTGACATAAGCCACTTTTCACCTTTAATGAATGAAATTCCAGGTAAAAACTCCTTTGCCATGAAGAAGATCCAAATTCAACCAGTTCAGGCTAGTAAACCTGTTTGAAAGACCTTTTTTCAGTGAAATGCAGCTTAGTGCAAAAACAGGCTGCTCTCGCTCTGAAACGCTCATTTTTCACATAAGCCACTTTTCACCTTTAATGAATGAAATTCCAGGTAAAAACTCCTTTGCCATGAAGAAGATCCAAATTCAACCAGTTCAGGCTAGTAAACCTGTTTGAAAGACCTTTTTTCAGTGAAATGCAGCTTAGTGCAAAAACAGGCTGCTCTCGCTCTGAAACGCTCATTTTTCACATAAGCCACTTTTCAGCGCTAAAACAGCCTCCAATCGCTCTGAAACGCTCATTTTTGACATAAGCCACTTTTCACCTTTAATGAATGAAATTCCAGGTAAAAACTCCTTTGCCATGAAGAAGATCCAAATTCAACCAGTTCAGGCTAGTAAACCTGGTTGAAAGACCTTTTTTCAGTGAAATGCAGCTTAGTGCAAAAACAGGCTGCTCTCGCTCTGAAACGCTCATTTTTCACATAAGCCACTTTTCAGCCTTAGGCGACTGTACAGTGCTAAAACAGCCTCCAATCGCTCTGAAACGCTCATTTTTCACATAAGCCACTTTTCAGCGCTAAAACAGCCTCCAATCGCTCTGAAACGCTCATTTTTGACATAAGCCACTTTTCACCTTTAATGAATGAAATTCCAGGTAAAAACTCCTTTGCCATGAAGAAGATCCAAATTCAACCAGTTCAGGCTAGTAAACCTGTTTGAAAGACCTTTTTTCAGTGAAATGCAGCTTAGTGCAAAAACAGGCTGCTCTCGCTCTGAAACGCTCATTTTTCACATAAGCCACTTTTCAGCGCTAAAACAGCCTCCAATCGCTCTGAAACGCTCATTTTTGACATAAGCCACTTTTCACCTTTAATGAATGAAATTCCAGGTAAAAACTCCTTTGCCATGAAGAAGATCCAAATTCAACCAGTTCAGGCTAGTAAACCTGGTTGAAAGACCTTTTTTCAGTGAAATGCAGCTTAGTGCAAAAACAGGCTGCTCTCGCTCTGAAACGCTCATTTTTCACATAAGCCACTTTTCAGCCTTAGGCGACTGTACAGTGCTAAAACAGCCTCCAATCGCTCTGAAACGCTCATTTTTGACATAAGCCACTTTTCACCTTTAATGAATGAAATTCCAGGTAAAAACTCCTTTGCCATGAATAAGATCCAAATTCAACCAGTTCAGGCTAGTAAACCTGTTTGAAAGACCTTTTTTCAGTGAAATGCAGCTTAGTGCAAAAACAGGCTGCTCTCGCTCTGAAACGCTCATTTTTCACATAAGCCACTTTTCAGCCTTAGGCGACTGTACAGTGCTAAAACAGCCTCCAATCGCTCTGAAACGCTCATTTTTGACATAAGCCACTTTTCACCTTTAATGAATGAAATTCCAGGTAAAAACTCCTTTGCCATGAAGAAGATCCAAATTCAACCAGTTCAGGCTAGTAAACCTGTTTGAAAGACCTTTTTTCAGTGAAATGCAGCTTAGTGCAAAAACAGGCTGCTCTCGCTCTGAAACGCTCATTTTTCACATAAGCCACTTTTCAGCCTTAGGCGACTGTACAGTGCTAAAACAGCCTCCAATCGCTCTGAAACGCTCATTTTTGACATAAGCCACTTTTCACCTTTAATGAATGAAATTCCAGGTAAAAACTCCTTTGCCATGAAGAAGATCCAAATTCAACCAGTTCAGGCTAGTAAACCTGTTTGAAAGACCTTTTTTCAGTGAAATGCAGCTTAGTGCAAAAACAGGCTGCTCTCGCTCTGAAACGCTCATTTTTCACATAAGCCACTTTTCAGCCTTAGGCGACTGTACAGTGCTAAAACAGCCTCCAATCGCTCTGAAACGCTCATTTTTGACATAAGCCACTTTTCACCTTTAATGAATGAAATTCCAGGTAAAAACTCCTTTGCCATGAAGAAGATCCAAATTCAACCAGTTCAGGCTAGTAAACCTGTTTGAAAGACCTTTTTTCAGTGAAATGCAGCTTAGTGCAAAAACAGGCTGCTCTCGCTCTGAAACGCTCATTTTTCACATAAGCCACTTTTCAGCCTTAGGCGACTGTACAGTGCTAAAACAGCCTCCAATCGCTCTGAAACGCTCATTTTTGACATAAGCCACTTTTCACCTTTAATGAATGAAATTCCAGGTAAAAACTCCTTTGCCATGAAGAAGATCCAAATTCAACCAGTTCAGGCTAGTAAACCTGTTTGAAAGACCTTTTTTCAGTGAAATGCAGCTTAGTGCAAAAACAGGCTGCTCTCGCTCTGAAACGCTCATTTTTCACATAAGCCACTTTTCAGCCTTAGGCGACTGTACAGTGCTAAAACAGCCTCCAATCGCTCTGAAACGCTCATTTTTGACATAAGCCACTTTTCACCTTTAATGAATGAAATTCCAGGTAAAAACTCCTTTGCCATGAAGAAGATCCAAATTCAACCAATTCAGGCTAGTAAACCTGTTTGAAAGACCTTTTTTCAGTGAAATGCAGCTTAGTGCAAAAACAGGCTGCTCTCGCTCTGAAACGCTCATTTTTCACATAAGCCACTTTTCAGCGCTAAAACAGCCTCCAATCGCTCTGAAACGCTCATTTTTGACATAAGCCACTTTTCACCTTTAATGAATGAAATTCCAGGTAAAAACTCCTTTGCCATGAAGAAGATCCAAATTCAACCAGTTCAGGCTAGTAAACCTGTTTGAAAGACCTTTTTTCAGTGAAATGCAGCTTAGTGCAAAAACAGGCTGCTCTCGCTCTGAAACGCTCATTTTTCACATAAGCCACTTTTCAGCGCTAAAACAGCCTCCAATCGCTCTGAAACGCTCATTTTTGACATAAGCCACTTTTCACCTTTAATGAATGAAATTCCAGGTAAAAACTCCTTTGCCATGAAGAAGATCCAAATTCAACCAGTTCAGGCTAGTAAACCTGTTTGAAAGACCTTTTTTCAGTGAAATGCAGCTTAGTGCAAAAACAGGCTGCTCTCGCTCTGAAACGCTCATTTTTCACATAAGCCACTTTTCACCTTTAATGAATGAAATTCCAGGTAAAAACTCCTTTGCCATGAAGAAGATCCAAATTCAACCAGTTCAGGCTAGTAAACCTGTTTGAAAGACCTTTTTTCAGTGAAATGCAGCTTAGTGCAAAAACAGGCTGCTCTCGCTCTGAAACGCTCATTTTTCACATAAGCCACTTTTCAGCCTTAGGCGACTGTACAGTGCTAAAACAGCCTCCAATCGCTCTGAAACGCTCATTTTTGACATAAGCCACTTTTCACCTTTAATGAATGAAATTCCAGGTAAAAACTCCTTTGCCATGAATAAGATCCAAATTCAACCAGTTCAGGCTAGTAAACCTGTTTGAAAGACCTTTTTTCAGTGAAATGCAGCTTAGTGCAAAAACAGGCTGCTCTCGCTCTGAAACGCTCATTTTTCACATAACCCACTTTTCACCCTTAATGAATTAAATTCCAGGTAAAAACTGCTTTGCCATGAAGAAGATCCAAATTCAACCAGTTGAGGCTAGTAAACCTGTTTGAAAGACCTTTTTTCAGTGAAATGCAGCTTAGTGCAAAAACAGGCTGCTCTCGCTCTGAAACGCTCATTTTTCACATAAGCCACTTTTCAGCGCTAAAACAGCCTCCAATCGCTCTGAAACGCTCATTTTTGACATAAGCCACTTTTCACCTTTAATGAATGAAATTCCAGGTAAAAACTCCTTTGCCATGAAGAAGATCCAAATTCAACCAGTTCAGGCTAGTAAACCTGTTTGAAAGACCTTTTTTCAGTGAAATGCAGCTTAGTGCAAAAACAGGCTGCTCTCGCTCTGAAACGCTCATTTTTCACATAAGCCACTTTTCAGCCTTAGGCGACTGTACAGTGCTAAAACAGCCTCCAATCGCTCTGAAACGCTCATTTTTGACATAACCCACTTTTCAGCCTTAATGAATTAAATTCCAGGTGAAAACTCCTTTGCCATGAAGAAGATCCAAATTCAACAAGTTCAGGCTAGTAAACCTGTTTGAAAGACCTTTTTTCAGTGAAATGCAGCTTAGTGCAAAAACAGGCTGCTCTCGCTCTGAAACGCTCATTTTTCACATAAGCCACTTTTCAGCCTTAGGCGACTGTACAGTGCTAAAACAGCCTCCAATCGCTCTGAAACGCTCATTTTTGACATAAGCCACTTTTCACCTTTAATGAATGAAATTCCAGGTAAAAACTGCTTTGCCATGAATAAGATCCAAATTCAACCAGTTGAGGCTAGTAAACCTGTTTGAAAGACCTTTTTTCAGTGAAATGCAGCTTAGTGCAAAAACAGGCTGCTCTCGCTCTGAAACGCTCATTTTTCACATAAGCCACTTTTCAGCGCTAAAACAGCCTCCAATCGCTCTGAAACGCTCATTTTTGACATAAGCCACTTTTCACCTTTAATGAATGAAATTCCAGGTAAAAACTGCTTTGCCATGAAGAAGATCCAAATTCAACCAGTTGAGGCTAGTAAACCTGTTTGAAAGACCTTTTTTCAGTGAAATGCAGCTTAGTGCAAAAACAGGCTGCTCTCGCTCTGAAACGCTCATTTTTCACATAAGCCACTTTTCAGCCTTAGGCGACTGTACAGTGCTAAAACAGCCTCCAATCGCTCTGAAACGCTCATTTTTGACATAAGCCACTTTTCACCTTTAATGAATGAAATTCCAGGTAAAAACTCCTTTGCCATGAATAAGATCCAAATTCAACCAGTTCAGGCTAGTAAACCTGTTTGAAAGACCTTTTTTCAGTGAAATGCAGCTTAGTGCAAAAACAGGCTGCTCTCGCTCTGAAACGCTCATTTTTCACATAAGCCACTTTTCAGCCTTAGGCGACTGTACAGTGCTAAAACAGCCTCCAATCGCTCTGAAACGCTCATTTTTGACATAAGCCACTTTTCACCTTTAATGAATGAAATTCCAGGTAAAAACTCCTTTGCCATGAAGAAGATCCAAATTCAACCAGTTCAGGCTAGTAAACCTGTTTGAAAGACCTTTTTTCAGTGAAATGCAGCTTAGTGCAAAAACAGGCTGCTCTCGCTCTGAAACGCTCATTTTTCACATAAGCCACTTTTCAGCCTTAGGCGACTGTACAGTGCTAAAACAGCCTCCAATCGCTCTGAAACGCTCATTTTTGACATAAGCCACTTTTCACCTTTAATGAATGAAATTCCAGGTAAAAACTCCTTTGCCATGAAGAAGATCCAAATTCAACCAGTTCAGGCTAGTAAACCTGTTTGAAAGACCTTTTTTCAGTGAAATGCAGCTTAGTGCAAAAACAGGCTGCTCTCGCTCTGAAACGCTCATTTTTCACATAAGCCACTTTTCAGCGCTAAAACAGCCTCCAATCGCTCTGAAACGCTCATTTTTCACATAAGCCACTTTTCACCTTTAATGAATTAAATTCCAGGTAAAAACTCCTTTGCCATGAAGAAGATCCAAATTCAACCAGTTCAGGCTAGTAAACCTGTTTGAAAGACCTTTTTTCAGTGAAATGCAGCTTAGTGCAAAAACAGGCTGCTCTCGCTCTGAAACGCTCATTTTTCACATAACCCACTTTTCACCCTTAATGAATTAAATTCCAGGTAAAAACTGCTTTGCCATGAAGAAGATCCAAATTCAACCAGTTGAGGCTAGTAAACCTGTTTGAAAGACCTTTTTTCAGTGAAATGCAGCTTAGTGCAAAAACAGGCTGCTCTCGCTCTGAAACGCTCATTTTTCACATAAGCCACTTTTCAGCCTTAGGCGACTGTACAGTGCTAAAACAGCCTCCAATCGCTCTGAAACGCTCATTTTTGACATAAGCCACTTTTCACCTTTAATGAATGAAATTCCAGGTAAAAACTCCTTTGCCATGAAGAAGATCCAAATTCAACCAGTTCAGGCTAGTAAACCTGTTTGAAAGACCTTTTTTCAGTGAAATGCAGCTTAGTGCAAAAACAGGCTGCTCTCGCTCTGAAACGCTCATTTTTCACATAAGCCACTTTTCAGCCTTAGGCGACTGTACAGTGCTAAAACAGCCTCCAATCGCTCTGAAACGCTCATTTTTGACATAAGCCACTTTTCAGCGCTAAAACAGCCTCCAATCGCTCTGAAACGCTCATTTTTGACATAAGCCACTTTTCACCTTTAATGAATGAAATTCCAGGTAAAAACTCCTTTGCCATGAAGAAGATCCAAATTCAACCAGTTCAGGCTAGTAAACCTGTTTGAAAGACCTTTTTTCAGTGAAATGCAGCTTAGTGCAAAAACAGGCTGCTCTCGCTCTGAAACGCTCATTTTTCACAAAAGCCACTTTTCAGCGCTAAAACAGCCTCCAATCGCTCTGAAACGCTCATTTTTGACATAAGCCACTTTTCACCTTTAATGAATGAAATTCCAGGTAAAAACTCCTTTGCCATGAAGAAGATCCAAATTCAACCAGTTCAGGCTAGTAAACCTGGTTGAAAGACCTTTTTTCAGTGAAATGCAGCTTAGTGCAAAAACAGGCTGCTCTCGCTCTGAAACGCTCATTTTTCACATAAGCCACTTTTCAGCGCTAAAACAGCCTCCAATCGCTCTGAAACGCTCATTTTTGACATAAGCCACTTTTCACCTTTAATGAATGAAATTCCAGGTAAAAACTGCTTTGCCATGAAGAAGATCCAAATTCAACCAGTTGAGGCTAGTAAACCTGTTTGAAAGACCTTTTTTCAGTGAAATGCAGCTTAGTGCAAAAACAGGCTGCTCTCGCTCTGAAACGCTCATTTTTCACATAAGCCACTTTTCAGCCTTAGGCGACTGTACAGTGCTAAAACAGCCTCCAATCGCTCTGAAACGCTCATTTTTGACATAAGCCACTTTTCACCTTTAATGAATGAAATTCCAGGTAAAAACTCCTTTGCCATGAAGAAGATCCAAATTCAACCAGTTCAGGCTAGTAAACCTGTTTGAAAGACCTTTTTTCAGTGAAATGCAGCTTAGTGCAAAAACAGGCTGCTCTCGCTCTGAAACGCTCATTTTTCACATAAGCCACTTTTCAGCGCTAAAACAGCCTCCAATCGCTCTGAAACGCTCATTTTTCACATAAGCCACTTTTCACCTTTAATGAATTAAATTCCAGGTAAAAACTCCTTTGCCATGAAGAAGATCCAAATTCAACCAGTTCAGGCTAGTAAACCTGTTTGAAAGACCTTTTTTCAGTGAAATGCAGCTTAGTGCAAAAACAGGCTGCTCTCGCTCTGAAACGCTCATTTTTCACATAACCCACTTTTCACCCTTAATGAATTAAATTCCAGGTAAAAACTGCTTTGCCATGAAGAAGATCCAAATTCAACCAGTTGAGGCTAGTAAACCTGTTTGAAAGACCTTTTTTCAGTGAAATGCAGCTTAGTGCAAAAACAGGCTGCTCTCGCTCTGAAACGCTCATTTTTCACATAAGCCACTTTTCAGCCTTAGGCGACTGTACAGTGCTAAAACAGCCTCCAATCGCTCTGAAACGCTCATTTTTGACATAAGCCACTTTTCACCTTTAATGAATGAAATTCCAGGTAAAAACTCCTTTGCCATGAAGAAGATCCAAATTCAACCAGTTCAGGCTAGTAAACCTGTTTGAAAGACCTTTTTTCAGTGAAATGCAGCTTAGTGCAAAAACAGGCTGCTCTCGCTCTGAAACGCTCATTTTTCACATAAGCCACTTTTCAGCCTTAGGCGACTGTACAGTGCTAAAACAGCCTCCAATCGCTCTGAAACGCTCATTTTTGACATAAGCCACTTTTCAGCGCTAAAACAGCCTCCAATCGCTCTGAAACGCTCATTTTTGACATAAGCCACTTTTCACCTTTAATGAATGAAATTCCAGGTAAAAACTCCTTTGCCATGAAGAAGATCCAAATTCAACCAGTTCAGGCTAGTAAACCTGTTTGAAAGACCTTTTTTCAGTGAAATGCAGCTTAGTGCAAAAACAGGCTGCTCTCGCTCTGAAACGCTCATTTTTCACATAAGTCACTTTTCAGGGCTAAAACAGCCTCCAATCGCTCTGAAACGCTCATTTTTGACATAAGCCACTTTTCACCTTTAATGAATGAAATTCCAGGTAAAAACTCCTTTGCCATGAAGAAGATCCAAATTCATCCAGTTCAGGCTAGTAAACCTGGTTGAAAGACCTTTTTTCAGTGAAATGCAGCTTAGTGCCAAAACAGGCTGCTCTCGCTCTGAAACGCTCATTTTTCACATAAGCCACTTTTCAGCCTTAGGCGACTGTACACTGCTAAAACAGCCTCCAATCGCTCTGAAACGCTCATTTTTGACATAAGCCACTTTTCAGCGCTAAAACAGCCTCCAATCGCTCTGAAACGCTCATTTTTGACATAAGCCACTTTTCACCTTTAATGAATGAAATTCCAGGTAAAAACTCCTTTGCCATGAAGAAGATCCAAATTCAACCAGTTCAGGCTAGTAAACCTGTTTGAAAGACCTTTTTTCAGTGAAATGCAGCTTAGTGCAAAAACAGGCTGCTCTCGCTCTGAAACGCTCATTTTTCACATAAGCCACTTTTCAGCGCTAAAACAGCCTCCAATCGCTCTGAAACGCTCATTTTTGACATAAGCCACTTTTCACCTTTAATGAATGAAATTCCAGGTAAAAACTCCTTTGCCATGAAGAAGATCCAAATTCAACCAGTTCAGGCTAGTAAACCTGTTTGAAAGACCTTTTTTCAGTGAAATGCAGCTTAGTGCAAAAACAGGCTGCTCTCGCTCTGAAACGCTCATTTTTCACAAAAGCCACTTTTCAGCGCTAAAACAGCCTCCAATCGCTCTGAAACGCTCATTTTTGACATAAGCCACTTTTCACCTTTAATGAATGAAATTCCAGGTAAAAACTCCTTTGCCATGAAGAAGATCCAAATTCAACCAGTTCAGGCTAGTAAACCTGGTTGAAAGACCTTTTTTCAGTGAAATGCAGCTTAGTGCAAAAACAGGCTGCTCTCGCTCTGAAACGCTCATTTTTCACATAAGCCACTTTTCAGCGCTAAAACAGCCTCCAATCGCTCTGAAACGCTCATTTTTGACATAAGCCACTTTTCACCTTTAATGAATGAAATTCCAGGTAAAAACTGCTTTGCCATGAAGAAGATCCAAATTCAACCAGTTGAGGCTAGTAAACCTGTTTGAAAGACCTTTTTTCAGTGAAATGCAGCTTAGTGCAAAAACAGGCTGCTCTCGCTCTGAAACGCTCATTTTTCACATAAGCCACTTTTCAGCCTTAGGCGACTGTACAGTGCTAAAACAGCCTCCAATCGCTCTGAAACGCTCATTTTTGACATAAGCCACTTTTCACCTTTAATGAATGAAATTCCAGGTAAAAACTCCTTTGCCATGAAGAAGATCCAAATTCAACCAGTTCAGGCTAGTAAACCTGTTTGAAAGACCTTTTTTCAGTGAAATGCAGCTTAGTGCAAAAACAGGCTGCTCTCGCTCTGAAACGCTCATTTTTCACAAAAGCCACTTTTCAGCGCTAAAACAGCCTCCAATCGCTCTGAAACGCTCATTTTTGACATAAGCCACTTTTCACCTTTAATGAATGAAATTCCAGGTAAAAACTCCTTTGCCATGAAGAAGATCCAAATTCAACCAGTTCAGGCTAGTAAACCTGTTTGAAAGACCTTTTTTCAGTGAAATGCAGCTTAGTGCAAAAACAGGCTGCTCTCGCTCTGAAACGCTCATTTTTCACATAAGCCACTTTTCAGCCTTAGGCGACTGTACAGTGCTAAAACAGCCTCCTATCGCTCTGAAACGCTCATTTTTGACATAACCCACTTTTCAGCCTTAATGAATTAAATTCCAGGTAAAAACTCATTTGCCATGAAGAAGATCCAAATTCAACCAGTTCAGGCTAGTAAACCTGTTTGAAAGACCTTTTTTCAGTGAAATGCAGCTTAGTGCAAAAACAGGCTGCTCTCGCTCTGAAACGCTCATTTTTCACATAAGCCACTTTTCAGCGCTAAAACAGCCTCCAATCGCTCTGAAACGCTCATTTTTCACATAAGCCACTTTTCAGCCTTAGGCGACTGTACAGTGCTAAAACAGCCTCCAATCGCTCTGAAACGCTCATTTTTGACATAAGCCACTTTTCACCTTTAATGAATGAAATTCCAGGTAAAAACTCCTTTGCCATGAAGAAGATCCAAATTCAACCAGTTCAGGCTAGTAAACCTGTTTGAAAGACCTTTTTTCAGTGAAATGCAGCTTAGTGCAAAAACAGGCTGCTCTCGCTCTGAAACGCTCATTTTTCACATAAGCCACTTTTCAGCCTTAGGCGACTGTACAGTGCTAAAACAGCCTCCAATCGCTCTGAAACGCTCATTTTTGACATAAGCCACTTTTCACCTTTAATGAATGAAATTCCAGGTAAAAACTCCTTTGCCATGAAGAAGATCCAAATTCAACCAGTTCAGGCTAGTAAACCTGTTTGAAAGACCTTTTTTCAGTGAAATGCAGCTTAGTGCAAAAACAGGCTGCTCTCGCTCTGAAACGCTCATTTTTCACATAAGCCACTTTTCAGCCTTAGGCGACTGTACAGTGCTAAAACAGCCTCCAATCGCTCTGAAACGCTCATTTTTGACATAAGCCACTTTTCACCTTTAATGAATGAAATTCCAGGTAAAAACTCCTTTGCCATGAAGAAGATCCAAATTCAACCAGTTCAGGCTAGTAAACCTGTTTGAAAGACCTTTTTTCAGTGAAATGCAGCTTAGTGCAAAAACAGGCTGCTCTCGCTCTGAAACGCTCATTTTTCACAAAAGCCACTTTTCAGCGCTAAAACAGCCTCCAATCGCTCTGAAACGCTCATTTTTGACATAAGCCACTTTTCACCTTTAATGAATGAAATTCCAGGTAAAAACTCCTTTGCCATGAAGAAGATCCAAATTCAACCAGTTCAGGCTAGTAAACCTGTTTGAAAGACCTTTTTTCAGTGAAATGCAGCTTAGTGCAAAAACAGGCTGCTCTCGCTCTGAAACGCTCATTTTTCACATAAGCCACTTTTCAGCCTTAGGCGACTGTACAGTGCTAAAACAGCCTCCAATCGCTCTGAAACGCTCATTTTTGACATAAGCCACTTTTCACCTTTAATGAATGAAATTCCAGGTAAAAACTCCTTTGCCATGAAGAAGATCCAAATTCAACCAGTTCAGGCTAGTAAACCTGTTTGAAAGACCTTTTTTCAGTGAAATGCAGCTTAGTGCAAAAACAGGCTGCTCTCGCTCTGAAACGCTCATTTTTCACATAAGCCACTTTTCAGCCTTAGGCGACTGTACAGTGCTAAAACAGCCTCCAATCGCTCTGAAACGCTCATTTTTGACATAAGCCACTTTTCACCTTTAATGAATGAAATTCCAGGTAAAAACTCCTTTGCCATGAAGAAGATCCAAATTCAACCAGTTCAGGCTAGTAAACCTGTTTGAAAGACCTTTTTTCAGTGAAATGCAGCTTAGTGCAAAAACAGGCTGCTCTCGCTCTGAAACGCTCATTTTTCACAAAAGCCACTTTTCAGCGCTAAAACAGCCTCCAATCGCTCTGAAACGCTCATTTTTGACATAAGCCACTTTTCACCTTTAATGAATGAAATTCCAGGTAAAAACTCCTTTGCCATGAAGAAGATCCAAATTCAACCAGTTCAGGCTAGTAAACCTGTTTGAAAGACCTTTTTTCAGTGAAATGCAGCTTAGTGCAAAAACAGGCTGCTCTCGCTCTGAAACGCTCATTTTTCACATAAGCCACTTTTCAGCCTTAGGCGACTGTACAGTGCTAAAACAGCCTCCTATCGCTCTGAAACGCTCATTTTTGACATAACCCACTTTTCAGCCTTAATGAATTAAATTCCAGGTAAAAACTCATTTGCCATGAAGAAGATCCAAATTCAACCAGTTCAGGCTAGTAAACCTGTTTGAAAGACCTTTTTTCAGTGAAATGCAGCTTAGTGCAAAAACAGGCTGCTCTCGCTCTGAAACGCTCATTTTTCACATAAGCCACTTTTCAGCGCTAAAACATCCTCCAATCGCTCTGAAACGCTCATTTTTCACATAAGCCACTTTTCAGCCTTAGGCGACTGTACAGTGCTAAAACAGCCTCCAATCGCTCTGAAACGCTCATTTTTGACATAAGCCACTTTTCACCTTTAATGAATGAAATTCCAGGTAAAAACTCCTTTGCCATGAAGAAGATCCAAATTCAACCAGTTGAGGCTAGTAAACCTGTTTGAAAGACCTTTTTTCAGTGAAATGCAGCTTAGTGCAAAAACAGGCTGCTCTCGCTCTGAAACGCTCATTTTTCACATAAGCCACTTTTCAGCGTTAGGCGACTGTACAGTGCTAAAACAGCCTCCAATCGCTCTGAAACGCTCATTTTTGACATAACCCACTTTTCAGCCTTAATGAATTAAATTCCAGGTAAAAACTCATTTGCCATGAAGAAGATCCAAATTCAACCAGTTCAGGCTAGTAAACCTGTTTGAAAGACCTTTTTTCAGTGAAATGCAGCTTAGTGCAAAAACAGGCTGCTCTCGCTCTGAAACGCTCATTTTTCACATAAGCCACTTTTCAGCGCTAAAACAGCCTCCAATCGCTCTGAAACGCTCATTTTTCACATAAGCCACTTTTCAGCCTTAGGCGACTGTACAGTGCTAAAACAGCCTCCAATCGCTCTGAAACGCTCATTTTTGACATAAGCCACTTTTCACCTTTAATGAATGAAATTCCAGGTAAAAACTCCTTTGCCATGAAGAAGATCCAAATTCAACCAGTTGAGGCTAGTAAACCTGTTTGAAAGACCTTTTTTCAGTGAAATGCAGCTTAGTGCAAAAACAGGCTGCTCTCGCTCTGAAACGCTCATTTTTCACATAAGCCACTTTTCAGCGTTAGGCGACTGTACAGTGCTAAAACAGCCTCCAATCGCTCTGAAACGCTCATTTTTGACATAAGCCACTTTTCACCTTTAATGAATGAAATTCCAGGTAAAAACTCCTTTGCCATGAAGAAGATCCAAATTCAACCAGTTCAGGCTAGTAAACCTGTTTGAAAGACCTTTTTTCAGTGAAATGCAGCTTAGTGCAAAAACAGGCTGCTCTCGCTCTGAAACGCTCATCTTTCACATAAGCCACTTTTCAGCGCTAAAACAGCCTCCAATCGCTCTGAAACGCTCATTTTTGACATAAGCCACTTTTCACCTTTAATGAATGAAATTCCAGGTAAAAACTCCTTTGCCATGAAGAAGATCCAAATTCAACCAGTTCAGGCTAGTAAACCTGTTTGAAAGACCTTTTTTCAGTGAAATGCAGCTTAGTGCAAAAACAGGCTGCTCTCGCTCTGAAACGCTCATTTTTCACATAAGCCACTTTTCAGCGCTAAAACAGCCTCCAATCGCTCTGAAACGCTCATTTTTGACATAAGCCACTTTTCACCTTTAATGAATGAAATTCCAGGTAAAAACTCCTTTGCCATGAAGAAGATCCAAATTCAACCAGTTCAGGCTAGTAAACCTGGTTGAAAGACCTTTTTTCAGTGAAATGCAGCTTAGTGCAAAAACAGGCTGCTCTCGCTCTGAAACGCTCATTTTTCACATAAGCCACTTTTCAGCCTTAGGCGACTGTACAGTGCTAAAACAGCCTCCAATCGCTCTGAAACGCTCATTTTTCACATAAGCCACTTTTCACCTTTAATGAATTAAATTCCAGGTAAAAACTCCTTTGCCATGAAGAAGATCCAAATTCAACCAGTTCAGGCTAGTAAACCTGTTTGAAAGACCTTTTTTCAGTGAAATGCAGCTTAGTGCAAAAACAGGCTGCTCTCGCTCTGAAACGCTCATTTTTCACATAAGCCACTTTTCAGCGCTAAAACAGCCTCCAATCGCTCTGAAACGCTCATTTTTCACATAAGCCACTTTTCAGCCTTAGGCGACTGTACAGTGCTAAAACAGCCTCCAATCGCTCTGAAACGCTCATTTTTGACATAAGCCACTTTTCACCTTTAATGAATGAAATTCCAGGTAAAAACTCCTTTGCCATGAAGAAGATCCAAATTCAACCAGTTCAGGCTAGTAAACCTGTTTGAAAGACCTTTTTTCAGTGAAATGCAGCTTAGTGCAAAAACAGGCTGCTCTCGCTCTGAAACGCTCATTTTTCACATAAGCCACTTTTCAGCCTTAGGCGACTGTACAGTGCTAAAACAGCCTCCAATCGCTCTGAAACGCTCATTTTTGACATAAGCCACTTTTCACCTTTAATGAATGAAATTCCAGGTAAAAACTCCTTTGCCATGAAGAAGATCCAAATTCAACCAGTTCAGGCTAGTAAACCTGTTTGAAAGACCTTTTTTCAGTGAAATGCAGCTTAGTGCAAAAACAGGCTGCTCTCGCTCTGAAACGCTCATTTTTCACATAAGCCACTTTTCAGCCTTAGGCGACTGTACAGTGCTAAAACAGCCTCCAATCGCTCTGAAACGCTCATTTTTGACATAAGCCACTTTTCACCTTTAATGAATGAAATTCCAGGTAAAAACTCCTTTGCCATGAAGAAGATCCAAATTCAACCAGTTCAGGCTAGTAAACCTGTTTGAAAGACCTTTTTTCAGTGAAATGCAGCTTAGTGCAAAAACAGGCTGCTCTCGCTCTGAAACGCTCATTTTTCACAAAAGCCACTTTTCAGCGCTAAAACAGCCTCCAATCGCTCTGAAACGCTCATTTTTGACATAAGCCACTTTTCACCTTTAATGAATGAAATTCCAGGTAAAAACTCCTTTGCCATGAAGAAGATCCAAATTCAACCAGTTCAGGCTAGTAAACCTGTTTGAAAGACCTTTTTTCAGTGAAATGCAGCTTAGTGCAAAAACAGGCTGCTCTCGCTCTGAAACGCTCATTTTTCACATAAGCCACTTTTCAGCGCTAAAACAGCCTCCAATCGCTCTGAAACGCTCATTTTTCACATAAGCCACTTTTCAGCCTTAGGCGACTGTACAGTGCTAAAACAGCCTCCAATCGCTCTGAAACGCTCATTTTTGACATAAGCCACTTTTCACCTTTAATGAATGAAATTCCAGGTAAAAACTCCTTTGCCATGAAGAAGATCCAAATTCAACCAGTTGAGGCTAGTAAACCTGTTTGAAAGACCTTTTTTCAGTGAAATGCAGCTTAGTGCAAAAACAGGCTGCTCTCGCTCTGAAACGCTCATTTTTCACATAAGCCACTTTTCAGCGTTAGGCGACTGTACAGTGCTAAAACAGCCTCCAATCGCTCTGAAACGCTCATTTTTGACATAAGCCACTTTTCACCTTTAATGAATGAAATTCCAGGTAAAAACTCCTTTGCCATGAAGAAGATCCAAATTCAACCAGTTCAGGCTAGTAAACCTGTTTGAAAGACCTTTTTTCAGTGAAATGCAGCTTAGTGCAAAAACAGGCTGCTCTCGCTCTGAAACGCTCATCTTTCACATAAGCCACTTTTCAGCGCTAAAACAGCCTCCAATCGCTCTGAAACGCTCATTTTTGACATAAGCCACTTTTCACCTTTAATGAATGAAATTCCAGGTAAAAACTCCTTTGCCATGAAGAAGATCCAAATTCAACCAGTTCAGGCTAGTAAACCTGTTTGAAAGACCTTTTTTCAGTGAAATGCAGCTTAGTGCAAAAACAGGCTGCTCTCGCTCTGAAACGCTCATTTTTCACATAAGCCACTTTTCAGCGCTAAAACAGCCTCCAATCGCTCTGAAACGCTCATTTTTGACATAAGCCACTTTTCACCTTTAATGAATGAAATTCCAGGTAAAAACTCCTTTGCCATGAAGAAGATCCAAATTCAACCAGTTCAGGCTAGTAAACCTGGTTGAAAGACCTTTTTTCAGTGAAATGCAGCTTAGTGCAAAAACAGGCTGCTCTCGCTCTGAAACGCTCATTTTTCACATAAGCCACTTTTCAGCCTTAGGCGACTGTACAGTGCTAAAACAGCCTCCAATCGCTCTGAAACGCTCATTTTTCACATAAGCCACTTTTCACCTTTAATGAATTAAATTCCAGGTAAAAACTCCTTTGCCATGAAGAAGATCCAAATTCAACCAGTTCAGGCTAGTAAACCTGTTTGAAAGACCTTTTTTCAGTGAAATGCAGCTTAGTGCAAAAACAGGCTGCTCTCGCTCTGAAACGCTCATTTTTCACATAAGCCACTTTTCAGCGCTAAAACAGCCTCCAATCGCTCTGAAACGCTCATTTTTGACATAACCCACTTTTCACCTTTAATGAATGAAATTCCAGGTAAAAACTCCTTTGCCATGAAGAAGATCCAAATTCAACCAGTTCAGGCTAGTAAACCTGGTTGAAAGACCTTTTTTCAGTGAAATGCAGCTTAGTGCAAAAACAGGCTGCTCTCGCTCTGAAACGCTCATTTTTCACATAAGCCACTTTTCAGCCTTAGGCGACTGTACAGTGCTAAAACAGCCTCCAATCGCTCTGAAACGCTCATTTTTCACATAAGCCACTTTTCACCTTTAATGAATGAAATTCCAGGTAAAAACTCCTTTGCCATGAAGAAGATCCAAATTCAACCAGTTCAGGCTAGTAAACCTGTTTGAAAGACCTTTTTTCAGTGAAATGCAGCTTAGTGCAAAAACAGGCTGCTCTCGCTCTGAAACGCTCATTTTTCACAAAAGCCACTTTTCAGCGCTAAAACAGCCTCCAATCGCTCTGAAACGCTCATTTTTGACATAACCCACTTTTCACCTTTAATGAATGAAATTCCAGGTAAAAACTCCTTTGCCATGAATAAGATCCAAATTCAACCAGTTCAGGCTAGTAAACCTGTTTGAAAGACCTTTTTTCAGTGAAATGCAGCTTAGTGCAAAAACAGGCTGCTCTCGCTCAACGCTCATTTTTCACATAAGCCACTTTTCAGCCTTAGGAGACTGTACAGTGCTAAAACAGCCTCCTATCGCTCTGAAACGCTCATTTTTGACATAAGCCACTTTTCACCTTTAATGAATGAAATTCCAGGTAAAAACTCCTTTGCCATGAAGAAGATCCAAATTCAACCAGTTCAGGCTAGTAAACCTGTTTGAAAGACCTTTTTTCAGTGAAATGCAGCTTAGTGCAAAAACAGGCTGCTCTCGCTCTGAAACGCTCATTTTTCACATAAGCCACTTTTCAGCGCTAAAACAGCCTCCAATCGCTCTGAAACGCTCATTTTTGACATAAGCCACTTTTCACCTTTAATGAATGAAATTCCAGGTAAAAACTCCTTTGCCATGAAGAAGATCCAAATTCAACCAGTTGAGGCTAGTAAACCTGTTTGAAAGACCTTTTTTCAGTGAAATGCAGCTTAGTGCAAAAACAGGCTGCTCTCGCTCTGAAACGCTCATTTTTCACAAAAGCCACTTTTCAGCGCTAAAACAGCCTCCAATCGCTCTGAAACGCTCATTTTTGACATAACCCACTTTTCACCTTTAATGAATGAAATTCCAGGTAAAAACTCCTTTGCCATGAAGAAGATCCAAATTCAACCAGTTCAGGCTAGTAAACCTGTTTGAAAGACCTTTTTTCAGTGAAATGCAGCTTAGTGCAAAAACAGGCTGCTCTCGCTCTGAAACGCTCATTTTTCACATAAGCCACTTTTCAGCCTTAGGCGACTGTACAGTGCTAAAACAGCCTCCAATCGCTCTGAAACGCTCATTTTTGACATAAGCCACTTTTCACCTTTAATGAATGAAATTCCAGGTAAAAACTCCTTTGCCATGAAGAAGATTAAATTCAACCAGTTCAGGCTAGTAAACCTGTTTGAAAGACCTTTTTTCAGTGAAATGCAGCTTAGTGCAAAAACAGGCTGCTCTCGCTCTGAAACGCTCATTTTTCACATAACCCACTTTTCACCCTTAATGAATTAAATTCCAGGTAAAAACTGCTTTGCCATGAAGAAGATCCAAATTCAACCAGTTGAGGCTAGTAAACCTGTTTGAAAGACCTTTTTTCAGTGAAATGCAGCTTAGTGCAAAAACAGGCTGCTCTCGCTCTGAAACGCTCATTTTTCACATAAGCCACTTTTCAGCGCTAAAACAGCCTCCAATCGCTCTGAAACGCTCATTTTTGACATAAGCCACTTTTCACCTTTAATGAATGAAATTCCAGGTAAAAACTCCTTTGCCATGAAGAAGATCCAAATTCAACCAGTTCAGGCTAGTAAACCTGTTTGAAAGACCTTTTTTCAGTGAAATGCAGCTTAGTGCAAAAACAGGCTGCTCTCGCTCTGAAACGCTCATTTTTCACATAAGCCACTTTTCAGCCTTAGGCGACTGTACAGTGCTAAAACAGCCTCCAATCGCTCTGAAACGCTCATTTTTGACATAAGCCACTTTTCACCTTTAATGAATGAAATTCCAGGTAAAAACTCCTTTGCCATGAAGAAGATCCAAATTCAACCAGTTCAGGCTAGTAAACCTGTTTGAAAGACCTTTTTTCAGTGAAATGCAGCTTAGTGCAAAAACAGGCTGCTCTCGCTCTGAAACGCTCATTTTTCACATAAGCCACTTTTCAGCCTTAGGCGACTGTACAGTGCTAAAACAGCCTCCAATCGCTCTGAAACGCTCATTTTTCACATAAGCCACTTTTCACCTTTAATGAATGAAATTCCAGGTAAAAACTCCTTTGCCATGAAGAAGATCCAAATTCAACCAGTTCAGGCTAGTAAACCTGTTTGAAAGACCTTTTTTCAGTGAAATGCAGCTTAGTGCAAAAACAGGCTGCTCTCGCTCTGAAACGCTCATTTTTCACAAAAGCCACTTTTCAGCGCTAAAACAGCCTCCAATCGCTCTGAAACGCTCATTTTTGACATAACCCACTTTTCACCTTTAATGAATGAAATTCCAGGTAAAAACTCCTTTGCCATGAATAAGATCCAAATTCAACCAGTTCAGGCTAGTAAACCTGTTTGAAAGACCTTTTTTCAGTGAAATGCAGCTTAGTGCAAAAACAGGCTGCTCTCGCTCTGAAACGCTCATTTTTCACATAAGCCACTTTTCAGCCTTAGGAGACTGTACAGTGCTAAAACAGCCTCCTATCGCTCTGAAACGCTCATTTTTGACATAAGCCACTTTTCACCTTTAATGAATGAAATTCCAGGTAAAAACTCCTTTGCCATGAAGAAGATCCAAATTCAACCAGTTCAGGCTAGTAAACCTGTTTGAAAGACCTTTTTTCAGTGAAATGCAGCTTAGTGCAAAAACAGGCTGCTCTCGCTCTGAAACGCTCATTTTTCACATAAGCCACTTTTCAGCCTTAGGCGACTGTACAGTGCTAAAACAGCCTCCAATCGCTCTGAAACGCTCATTTTTGACATAAGCCACTTTTCACCTTTAATGAATGAAATTCCAGGTAAAAACTCCTTTGCCATGAATAAGATCCAAATTCAACCAGTTCAGGCTAGTAAACCTGTTTGAAAGACCTTTTTTCAGTGAAATGCAGCTTAGTGCAAAAACAGGCTGCTCTCGCTCAGAAAAACGCTCATTTTTCACATAACCCACTTTTCACCCTTAATGAATTAAATTCCAGGTAAAAACTGCTTTGCCATGAAGAAGATCCAAATTCAACCAGTTGAGGCTAGTAAACCTGTTTGAAAGACCTTTTTTCAGTGAAATGCAGCTTAGTGCAAAAACAGGCTGCTCTCGCTCTGAAACGCTCATTTTTCACATAAGCCACTTTTCAGCGCTAAAACAGCCTCCAATCGCTCTGAAACGCTCATTTTTGACATAAGCCACTTTTCACCTTTAATGAATGAAATTCCAGGTAAAAACTCCTTTGCCATGAAGAAGATCCAAATTCAACCAGTTCAGGCTAGTAAACCTGGTTGAAAGACCTTTTTTCAGTGAAATGCAGCTTAGTGCAAAAACAGGCTGCTCTCGCTCTGAAACGCTCATTTTTCACATAAGCCACTTTTCAGCCTTAGGCGACTGTACAGTGCTAAAACAGCCTCCAATCGCTCTGAAACGCTCATTTTTCACATAAGCCACTTTTCACCTTTAATGAATGAAATTACAGGTAAAAACTCCTTTGCCATGAAGAAGATCCAAATTCAACCAGTTCAGGCTAGTAAACCTGTTTGAAAGACCTTTTTTCAGTGAAATGCAGCTTAGTGCAAAAACAGGCTGCTCTCGCTCTGAAACGCTCATTTTTCACATAAGCCACTTTTCAGCGCTAAAACAGCCTCCAATCGCTCTGAAACGCTCATTTTTGACATAACCCACTTTTCACCTTTAATGAATGAAATTCCAGGTAAAAACTCCTTTGCCATGAAGAAGATCCAAATTCAACCAGTTCAGGCTAGTAAACCTGTTTGAAAGACCTTTTTTCAGTGAAATGCAGCTTAGTGCAAAAACAGGCTGCTCTCGCTCTGAAACGCTCATTTTTCACATAAGCCACTTTTCAGCCTTAGGCGACTGTACAGTGCTAAAACAGCCTCCAATCGCTCTGAAACGCTCATTTTTCACATAAGCCACTTTTCACCTTTAATGAATGAAATTCCAGGTAAAAACTCCTTTGCCATGAAGAAGATCCAAATTCAACCAGTTCAGGCTAGTAAACCTGTTTGAAAGACCTTTTTTCAGTGAAATGCAGCTTAGTGCAAAAACAGGCTGCTCTCGCTCTGAAACGCTCATTTTTCACATAACCCACTTTTCACCCTTAATGAATTAAATTCCAGGTAAAAACTGCTTTGCCATGAAGAAGATCCAAATTCAACCAGTTGAGGCTAGTAAACCTGTTTGAAAGACCTTTTTTCAGTGAAATGCAGCTTAGTGCAAAAACAGGCTGCTCTCGCTCTGAAACGCTCATTTTTCACATAAGCCACTTTTCAGCGCTAAAACAGCCTCCAATCGCTCTGAAACGCTCATTTTTGACATAAGCCACTTTTCACCTTTAATGAATGAAATTCCAGGTAAAAACTCCTTTGCCATGAAGAAGATCCAAATTCAACCAGTTCAGGCTAGTAAACCTGGTTGAAAGACCTTTTTTCAGTGAAATGCAGCTTAGTGCAAAAACAGGCTGCTCTCGCTCTGAAACGCTCATTTTTCACATAAGCCACTTTTCAGCCTTAGGCGACTGTACAGTGCTAAAACAGCCTCCAATCGCTCTGAAACGCTCATTTTTCACATAAGCCACTTTTCACCTTTAATGAATGAAATTACAGGTAAAAACTCCTTTGCCATGAAGAAGATCCAAATTCAACCAGTTCAGGCTAGTAAACCTGTTTGAAAGACCTTTTTTCAGTGAAATGCAGCTTAGTGCAAAAACAGGCTGCTCTCGCTCTGAAACGCTCATTTTTCACATAAGCCACTTTTCAGCGCTAAAACAGCCTCCAATCGCTCTGAAACGCTCATTTTTGACATAACCCACTTTTCACCTTTAATGAATGAAATTCCAGGTAAAAACTCCTTTGCCATGAAGAAGATCCAAATTCAACCAGTTCAGGCTAGTAAACCTGTTTGAAAGACCTTTTTTCAGTGAAATGCAGCTTAGTGCAAAAACAGGCTGCTCTCGCTCTGAAACGCTCATTTTTCACATAAGCCACTTTTCACCTTTAATGAATGAAATTCCAGGTAAAAACTCCTTTGCCATGAAGAAGATCCAAATTCAACCAGTTCAGGCTAGTAAACCTGTTTGAAAGACCTTTTTTCAGTGAAATGCAGCTTAGTGCAAAAACAGGCTGCTCTCGCTCTGAAACGCTCATTTTTCACAAAAGCCACTTTTCAGCGCTAAAACAGCCTCCAATCGCTCTGAAACGCTCATTTTTGACATAACCCACTTTTCACCTTTAATGAATGAAATTCCAGGTAAAAACTCCTTTGCCATGAATAAGATCCAAATTCAACCAGTTCAGGCTAGTAAACCTGTTTGAAAGACCTTTTTTCAGTGAAATGCAGCTTAGTGCAAAAACAGGCTGCTCTCGCTCTGAAACGCTCATTTTTCACATAAGCCACTTTTCAGCCTTAGGAGACTGTACAGTGCTAAAACAGCCTCCTATCGCTCTGAAACGCTCATTTTTGACATAAGCCACTTTTCACCTTTAATGAATGAAATTCCAGGTAAAAACTCCTTTGCCATGAAGAAGATCCAAATTCAACCAGTTCAGGCTAGTAAACCTGTTTGAAAGACCTTTTTTCAGTGAAATGCAGCTTAGTGCAAAAACAGGCTGCTCTCGCTCTGAAACGCTCATTTTTCACATAAGCCACTTTTCAGCCTTAGGCGACTGTACAGTGCTAAAACAGCCTCCAATCGCTCTGAAACGCTCATTTTTGACATAAGCCACTTTTCACCTTTAATGAATGAAATTCCAGGTAAAAACTCCTTTGCCATGAAGAAGATCCAAATTCAACCAGTTCAGGCTAGTAAACCTGTTTGAAAGACCTTTTTTCAGTGAAATGCAGCTTAGTGCAAAAACAGGCTGCTCTCGCTCTGAAACGCTCATTTTTCACAAAAGCCACTTTTCAGCGCTAAAACAGCCTCCAATCGCTCTGAAACGCTCATTTTTGACATAAGCCACTTTTCACCTTTAATGAATGAAATTCCAGGTAAAAACTCCTTTGCCATGAAGAAGATCCAAATTCAACCAGTTCAGGCTAGTAAACCTGTTTGAAAGACCTTTTTTCAGTGAAATGCAGCTTAGTGCAAAAACAGGCTGCTCTCGCTCTGAAACGCTCATTTTTCACATAAGCCACTTTTCAGCCTTAGGCGACTGTACAGTGCTAAAACAGCCTCCTATCGCTCTGAAACGCTCATTTTTGACATAACCCACTTTTCAGCCTTAATGAATTAAATTCCAGGTAAAAACTCATTTGCCATGAAGAAGATCCAAATTCAACCAGTTCAGGCTAGTAAACCTGTTTGAAAGACCTTTTTTCAGTGAAATGCAGCTTAGTGCAAAAACAGGCTGCTCTCGCTCTGAAACGCTCATTTTTCACATAAGCCACTTTTCAGCGCTAAAACAGCCTCCAATCGCTCTGAAACGCTCATTTTTCACATAAGCCACTTTTCAGCCTTAGGCGACTGTACAGTGCTAAAACAGCCTCCAATCGCTCTGAAACGCTCATTTTTGACATAACCCACTTTTCACCTTTAATGAATGAAATTCCAGGTAAAAACTCCTTTGCCATGAAGAAGATCCAAATTCAACCAGTTCAGGCTAGTAAACCTGGTTGAAAGACCTTTTTTCAGTGAAATGCAGCTTAGTGCAAAAACAGGCTGCTCTCGCTCTGAAACGCTCATTTTTCACATAAGCCACTTTTCAGCCTTAGGCGACTGTACAGTGCTAAAACAGCCTCCAATCGCTCTGAAACGCTCATTTTTCACATAAGCCACTTTTCACCTTTAATGAATGAAATTCCAGGTAAAAACTCCTTTGCCATGAAGAAGATCCAAATTCAACCAGTTCAGGCTAGTAAACCTGGTTGAAAGACCTTTTTTCAGTGAAATGCAGCTTAGTGCAAAAACAGGCTGCTCTCGCTCTGAAACGCTCATTTTTCACATAAGCCACTTTTCAGCCTTAGGCGACTGTACAGTGCTAAAACAGCCTCCAATCGCTCTGAAACGCTCATTTTTCACATAAGCCACTTTTCACCTTTAATGAATGAAATTCCAGGTAAAAACTCCTTTGCCATGAAGAAGATCCAAATTCAACCAGTTCAGGCTAGTAAACCTGTTTGAAAGACCTTTTTTCAGTGAAATGCAGCTTAGTGCAAAAACAGGCTGCTCTCGCTCTGAAACGCTCATTTTTCACAAAAGCCACTTTTCAGCGCTAAAACAGCCTCCAATCGCTCTGAAACGCTCATTTTTGACATAACCCACTTTTCACCTTTAATGAATGAAATTCCAGGTAAAAACTCCTTTGCCATGAATAAGATCCAAATTCAACCAGTTCAGGCTAGTAAACCTGTTTGAAAGACCTTTTTTCAGTGAAATGCAGCTTAGTGCAAAAACAGGCTGCTCTCGCTCTGAAACGCTCATTTTTCACATAAGCCACTTTTCAGCCTTAGGCGACTGTACAGTGCTAAAACAGCCTCCAATCGCTCTGAAACGCTCATTTTTGACATAAGCCACTTTTCACCTTTAATGAATGAAATTCCAGGTAAAAACTCCTTTGCCATGAAGAAGATTAAATTCAACCAGTTCAGGCTAGTAAACCTGTTTGAAAGACCTTTTTTCAGTGAAATGCAGCTTAGTGCAAAAACAGGCTGCTCTCGCTCTGAAACGCTCATTTTTCACATAAGCCACTTTTCAGCCTTAGGCGACTGTACAGTGCTAAAACAGCCTCCAATCGCTCTGAAACGCTCATTTTTGACATAAGCCACTTTTCACCTTTAATGAATGAAATTCCAGGTAAAAACTCCTTTGCCATGAATAAGATCCAAATTCAACCAGTTCAGGCTAGTAAACCTGTTTGAAAGACCTTTTTTCAGTGAAATGCAGCTTAGTGCAAAAACAGGCTGCTCTCGCTCTGAAACGCTCATTTTTCACATAACCCACTTTTCACCCTTAATGAATTAAATTCCAGGTAAAAACTGCTTTGCCATGAAGAAGATCCAAATTCAACCAGTTGAGGCTAGTAAACCTGTTTGAAAGACCTTTTTTCAGTGAAATGCAGCTTAGTGCAAAAACAGGCTGCTCTCGCTCTGAAACGCTCATTTTTCACATAAGCCACTTTTCAGCGCTAAAACAGCCTCCAATCGCTCTGAAACGCTCATTTTTGACATAAGCCACTTTTCACCTTTAATGAATGAAATTCCAGGTAAAAACTCCTTTGCCATGAAGAAGATCCAAATTCAACCAGTTCAGGCTAGTAAACCTGTTTGAAAGACCTTTTTTCAGTGAAATGCAGCTTAGTGCAAAAACAGGCTGCTCTCGCTCTGAAACGCTCATTTTTCACATAAGCCACTTTTCAGCGCTAAAACAGCCTCCAATCGCTCTGAAACGCTCATTTTTGACATAAGCCACTTTTCACCTTTAATGAATGAAATTCCAGGTAAAAACTCCTTTGCCATGAAGAAGATCCAAATTCAACCAGTTCAGGCTAGTAAACCTGTTTGAAAGACCTTTTTTCAGTGAAATGCAGCTTAGTGCAAAAACAGGCTGCTCTCGCTCTGAAACGCTCATTTTTCACATAAGCCACTTTTCAGCCTTAGGCGACTGTACAGTGCTAAAACAGCCTCCAATCGCTCTGAAACGCTCATTTTTGACATAAGCCACTTTTCACCTTTAATGAATGAAATTCCAGGTAAAAACTCCTTTGCCATGAAGAAGATCCAAATTCAACCAGTTCAGGCTAGTAAACCTGTTTGAAAGACCTTTTTTCAGTGAAATGCAGCTTAGTGCAAAAACAGGCTGCTCTCGCTCTGAAACGCTCATCTTTCACATAAGCCACTTTTCAGCGCTAAAACAGCCTCCAATCGCTCTGAAACGCTCATTTTTGACATAACCCACTTTTCACCTTTAATGAATGAAATTCCAGGTAAAAACTCCTTTGCCATGAAGAAGATCCAAATTCAACCAGTTCAGGCTAGTAAACCTGTTTGAAAGACCTTTTTTCAGTGAAATGCAGCTTAGTGCAAAAACAGGCTGCTCTCGCTCTGAAACGCTCATTTTTCACATAAGCCACTTTTCAGCGCTAAAACAGCCTCCAATCGCTCTGAAACGCTCATTTTTGACATAAGCCACTTTTCACCTTTAATGAATGAAATTCCAGGTAAAAACTCCTTTGCCATGAAGAAGATCCAAATTCAACCAGTTCAGGCTAGTAAACCTGGTTGAAAGACCTTTTTTCAGTGAAATGCAGCTTAGTGCAAAAACAGGCTGCTCTCGCTCTGAAACGCTCATTTTTCACATAAGCCACTTTTCAGCCTTAGGCGACTGTACAGTGCTAAAACAGCCTCCAATCGCTCTGAAACGCTCATTTTTCACATAAGCCACTTTTCACCTTTAATGAATTAAATTCCAGGTAAAAACTCCTTTGCCATGAAGAAGATCCAAATTCAACCAGTTCAGGCTAGTAAACCTGTTTGAAAGACCTTTTTTCAGTGAAATGCAGCTTAGTGCAAAAACAGGCTGCTCTCGCTCTGAAACGCTCATTTTTCACATAAGCCACTTTTCAGCGCTAAAACAGCCTCCAATCGCTCTGAAACGCTCATTTTTGACATAACCCACTTTTCACCTTTAATGAATGAAATTCCAGGTAAAAACTCCTTTGCCATGAAGAAGATCCAAATTCAACCAGTTCAGGCTAGTAAACCTGGTTGAAAGACCTTTTTTCAGTGAAATGCAGCTTAGTGCAAAAACAGGCTGCTCTCGCTCTGAAACGCTCATTTTTCACATAAGCCACTTTTCAGCCTTAGGCGACTGTACAGTGCTAAAACAGCCTCCAATCGCTCTGAAACGCTCATTTTTCACATAAGCCACTTTTCACCTTTAATGAATGAAATTCCAGGTAAAAACTCCTTTGCCATGAAGAAGATCCAAATTCAACCAGTTCAGGCTAGTAAACCTGTTTGAAAGACCTTTTTTCAGTGAAATGCAGCTTAGTGCAAAAACAGGCTGCTCTCGCTCTGAAACGCTCATTTTTCACAAAAGCCACTTTTCAGCGCTAAAACAGCCTCCAATCGCTCTGAAACGCTCATTTTTGACATAACCCACTTTTCACCTTTAATGAATGAAATTCCAGGTAAAAACTCCTTTGCCATGAATAAGATCCAAATTCAACCAGTTCAGGCTAGTAAACCTGTTTGAAAGACCTTTTTTCAGTGAAATGCAGCTTAGTGCAAAAACAGGCTGCTCTCGCTCTGAAACGCTCATTTTTCACATAAGCCACTTTTCAGCCTTAGGAGACTGTACAGTGCTAAAACAGCCTCCAATCGCTCTGAAACGCTCATTTTTGACATAAGCCACTTTTCACCTTTAATGAATGAAATTCCAGGTAAAAACTCCTTTGCCATGAATAAGATCCAAATTCAACCAGTTCAGGCTAGTAAACCTGTTTGAAAGACCTTTTTTCAGTGAAATGCAGCTTAGTGCAAAAACAGGCTGCTCTCGCTCTGAAACGCTCATTTTTCACATAACCCACTTTTCACCCTTAATGAATTAAATTCCAGGTAAAAACTGCTTTGCCATGAAGAAGATCCAAATTCAACCAGTTGAGGCTAGTAAACCTGTTTGAAAGACCTTTTTTCAGTGAAATGCAGCTTAGTGCAAAAACAGGCTGCTCTCGCTCTGAAACGCTCATTTTTCACATAAGCCACTTTTCAGCGCTAAAACAGCCTCCAATCGCTCTGAAACGCTCATTTTTGACATAAGCCACTTTTCACCTTTAATGAATGAAATTCCAGGTAAAAACTCCTTTGCCATGAAGAAGATCCAAATTCAACCAGTTCAGGCTAGTAAACCTGGTTGAAAGACCTTTTTTCAGTGAAATGCAGCTTAGTGCAAAAACAGGCTGCTCTCGCTCTGAAACGCTCATTTTTCACATAAGCCACTTTTCAGCCTTAGGCGACTGTACAGTGCTAAAACAGCCTCCAATCGCTCTGAAACGCTCATTTTTCACATAAGCCACTTTTCACCTTTAATGAATGAAATTCCAGGTAAAAACTCCTTTGCCATGAAGAAGATCCAAATTCAACCAGTTCAGGCTAGTAAACCTGTTTGAAAGACCTTTTTTCAGTGAAATGCAGCTTAGTGCAAAAACAGGCTGCTCTCGCTCTGAAACGCTCATTTTTCACATAAGCCACTTTTCAGCGCTAAAACAGCCTCCAATCGCTCTGAAACGCTCATTTTTGACATAAGCCACTTTTCACCTTTAATGAATGAAATTCCAGGTAAAAACTCCTTTGCCATGAAGAAGATCCAAATTCAACCAGTTCAGGCTAGTAAACCTGTTTGAAAGACCTTTTTTCAGTGAAATGCAGCTTAGTGCAAAAACAGGCTGCTCTCGCTCTGAAACGCTCATTTTTCACAAAAGCCACTTTTCAGCGCTAAAACAGCCTCCAATCGCTCTGAAACGCTCATTTTTGACATAACCCACTTTTCACCTTTAATGAATTAAATTCCAGGTAAAAACTCCTTTGCCATGAATAAGATCCAAATTCAACCAGTTCAGGCTAGTAAACCTGTTTGAAAGACCTTTTTTCAGTGAAATGCAGCTTAGTGCAAAAACAGGCTGCTCTCGCTCTGAAACGCTCATTTTTCACATAAGCCACTTTTCAGCCTTAGGAGACTGTACAGTGCTAAAACAGCCTCCTATCGCTCTGAAACGCTCATTTTTGACATAACCCACTTTTCAGCCTTAATGAATGAAATTCCAGGTGAAAACTCCTTTGCCATGAAGAAGATCCAAATTCAACCAGTTCAGGCTAGTAAACCTGTTTGAAAGACCTTTTTTCAGTGAAATGCAGCTTAGTGCAAAAACAGGCTGCTCTCGCTCTGAAACGCTCATTTTTCACATAAGCCACTTTTCAGCCTTAGGCGACTGTACAGTGCTAAAACAGCCTCCAATCGCTCTGAAACGCTCATTTTTGACATAAGCCACTTTTCACCTTTAATGAATGAAATTCCAGGTAAAAACTCCTTTGCCATGAAGAAGATTAAATTCAACCAGTTCAGGCTAGTAAACCTGTTTGAAAGACCTTTTTTCAGTGAAATGCAGCTTAGTGCAAAAACAGGCTGCTCTCGCTCTGAAACGCTCATTTTTCACATAAGCCACTTTTCAGCGCTAAAACAGCCTCCAATCGCTCTGAAACGCTCATTTTTGACATAAGCCACTTTTCACCTTTAATGAATGAAATTCCAGGTAAAAACTCCTTTGCCATGAAGAAGATCCAAATTCAACCAGTTCAGGCTAGTAAACCTGTTTGAAAGACCTTTTTTCAGTGAAATGCAGCTTAGTGCAAAAACAGGCTGCTCTCGCTCTGAAACGCTCATTTTTCACATAAGCCACTTTTCAGCCTTAGGAGACTGTACAGTGCTAAAACAGCCTCCTATCGCTCTGAAACGCTCATTTTTCACATAAGCCACTTTTCACCTTTAATGAATGAAATTCCAGGTAAAAACTCCTTTGCCATGAAGAAGATCCAAATTCAACCAGTTCAGGCTAGTAAACCTGTTTGAAAGACCTTTTTTCAGTGAAATGCAGCTTAGTGCAAAAACAGGCTGCTCTCGCTCTGAAACGCTCATTTTTCACATAAGCCACTTTTCACCTTTAATGAATGAAATTCCAGGTAAAAACTCCTTTGCCATGAAGAAGATCCAAATTCAACCAGTTCAGGCTAGTAAACCTGGTTGAAAGACCTTTTTTCAGTGAAATGCAGCTTAGTGCAAAAACAGGCTGCTCTCGCTCTGAAACGCTCATTTTTCACATAAGCCACTTTTCAGCCTTAGGCGACTGTACAGTGCTAAAACAGCCTCCAATCGCTCTGAAACGCTCATTTTTCACATAAGCCACTTTTCACCTTTAATGAATGAAATTCCAGGTAAAAACTCCTTTGCCATGAAGAAGATCCAAATTCAACCAGTTCAGGCTAGTAAACCTGTTTGAAAGACCTTTTTTCAGTGAAATGCAGCTTAGTGCAAAAACAGGCTGCTCTCGCTCTGAAACGCTCATTTTTCACAAAAGCCACTTTTCAGCGCTAAAACAGCCTCCATTCGCTCTGAAACGCTCATTTTTGACATAACCCACTTTTCACCTTTAATGAATGAAATTCCAGGTAAAAACTCCTTTGCCATGAATAAGATCCAAATTCAACCAGTTCAGGCTAGTAAACCTGTTTGAAAGACCTTTTTTCAGTGAAATGCAGCTTAGTGCAAAAACAGGCTGCTCTCGCTCTGAAACGCTCATTTTTCACATAAGCCACTTTTCAGCCTTAGGAGACTGTACAGTGCTAAAACAGCCTCCTATCGCTCTGAAACGCTCATTTTTGACATAACCCACTTTTCAGCCTTAATGAATTAAATTCCAGGTGAAAACTCCTTTGCCATGAAGAAGATCCAAATTCAACCAGTTCAGGCTAGTAAACCTGTTTGAAAGACCTTTTTTCAGTGAAATGCAGCTTAGTGCAAAAACAGGCTGCTCTCGCTCTGAAACGCTCATTTTTCACATAAGCCACTTTTCAGCCTTAGGCGACTGTACAGTGCTAAAACAGCCTCCAATCGCTCTGAAACGCTCATTTTTCACATAAGCCACTTTTCACCTTTAATGAATTAAATTCCAGGTAAAAACTCCTTTGCCATGAAGAAGATCCAAATTCAACCAGTTGAGGCTAGTAAACCTGTTTGAAAGACCTTTTTTCAGTGAAATGCAGCTTAGTGCAAAAACAGGCTGCTCTCGCTCTGAAACGCTCATTTTTCACATAAGCCACTTTTCAGCGCTAAAACAGCCTCCAATCGCTCTGAAACGCTCATCTTTGACATAAGCCACTTTTCACCTTTAATGAATGAAATTCCAGGTAAAAACTCCTTTGCCATGAAGAAGATCCAAATTCATCCAGTTCAGGCTAGTAAACCTGGTTGAAAGACCTTTTTTCAGTGAAATGCAGCTTAGTGCCAAAACAGGCTGCTCTCGCTCTGAAACGCTCATTTTTCACATAAGCCACTTTTCAGCCTTATAGGCGACTGTACAGTGCAAAAACAGCCTCCTCTCGCTCTGAAACGCTCATTTTTCACATAAGCCACTTTTCAGCCTTAGGCGACTGTACAGTGCTAAAACAGCCTCCAATCGCTCTGAAACGCTCATTTTTGACATAAGCCACTTTTCACCTTTAATGAATGAAATTCCAGGTAAAAACTCCTTTGCCATGAAGAAGATCCAAATTCAACCAGTTCAGGCTAGTAAACCTGTTTGAAAGACCTTTTTTCAGTGAAATGCAGCTTAGTGCAAAAACAGGCTGCTCTCGCTCTGAAACGCTCATTTTTCACATAAGCCACTTTTCAGCCTTATAGGCGACTGTACAGTGCAAAAACAGCCTCCTCTCGCTCTGAAACGCTCATTTTTCACATAAGCCACTTTTCAGCCTTAGGCGACTGTACAGTGCTAAAACAGCCTCCAATCGCTCTGAAACGCTCATTTTTGACATAAGCCACTTTTCACCTTTAATGAATGAAATTCCAGGTGAAAACTCCTTTGCCATGAAGAAGATTAAATTCAACCAGTTCAGGCTAGTAAACCTGTTTGAAAGACCTTTTTTCAGTGAAATGCAGCTTAGTGCAAAAACAGGCTGCTCTCGCTCTGAAACGCTCATTTTTCACATAAGCCACTTTTCAGCGCTAAAACAGCCTCCAATCGCTCTGAAACGCTCATTTTTGACATAAGCCACTTTTCACCTTTAATGAATGAAATTCCAGGTAAAAACTCCTTTGCCATGAAGAAGATCCAAATTCAACCAGTTCAGGCTAGTAAACCTGTTTGAAAGACCTTTTTTCAGTGAAATGCAGCTTAGTGCAAAAACAGGCTGCTCTCGCTCTGAAACGCTCATTTTTCACATAAGCCACTTTTCAGCCTTAGGAGACTGTACAGTGCGAAAACAGCCTCCTATCGCTCTGAAACGCTCATTTTTGACATAACCCACTTTTCAGCCTTAATGAATTAAATTCCAGGTGAAAACTCCTTTGCCATGAAGAAGATCCAAATTCAACCAGTTCAGGCTAGTAAACCTGTTTGAAAGACCTTTTTTCAGTGAAATGCAGCTTAGTGCAAAAACAGGCTGCTCTCGCTCTGAAACGCTCATTTTTCACATAAGCCACTTTTCAGCCTTAGGCGACTGTACAGTGCTAAAACAGCCTCCAATCGCTCTGAAACGCTCATTTTTCACATAAGCCACTTTTCACCTTTAATGAATGAAATTCCAGGTAAAAACTCCTTTGCCATGAAGAAGATCCAAATTCAACCAGTTCAGGCTAGTAAACCTGTTTGAAAGACCTTTTTTCAGTGAAATGCAGCTTAGTGCAAAAACAGGCTGCTCTCGCTCTGAAACGCTCATTTTTCACATAAGCCACTTTTCAGCGCTAAAACAGCCTCCAATCGCTCTGAAACGCTCATTTTTGACATAAGCCACTTTTCACCTTTAATGAATGAAATTCCAGGTAAAAACTCCTTTGCCATGAAGAAGATCCAAATTCAACCAGTTCAGGCTAGTAAACCTGTTTGAAAGACCTTTTTTCAGTGAAATGCAGCTTAGTGCAAAAACAGGCTGCTCTCGCTCTGAAACGCTCATTTTTGACATAACCCACTTTTCAGCCTTAATGAATTAAATTCCAGGTAAAAACTCATTTGCCATGAAGAAGATCCAAATTCAACCAGTTCAGGCTAGTAAACCTGTTTGAAAGACCTTTTTTCAGTGAAATGCAGCTTAGTGCAAAAACAGGCTGCTCTCGCTCTGAAACGCTCATTTTTCACATAAGCCACTTTTCAGCGCTAAAACAGCCTCCAATCGCTCTGAAACGCTCATTTTTCACATAAGCCACTTTTCAGCCTTAGGCGACTGTACAGTGCTAAAACAGCCTCCAATCGCTCTGAAAGGCTCATTTTTGACATAAGCCACTTTTCACCTTTAATGAATGAAATTCCAGGTAAAAACTCCTTTGCCATGAAGAAGATCCAAATTCAACCAGTTCAGGCTAGTAAACCTGTTTGAAAGACCTTTTTTCAGTGAAATGCAGCTTAGTGCAAAAACAGGCTGCTCTCGCTCTGAAACGCTCATTTTTCACATAAGCCACTTTTCAGCCTTAGGCGACTGTACAGTGCTAAAACAGCCTCCAATCGCTCTGAAACGCTCATTTTTGACATAAGCCACTTTTCACCTTTAATGAATGAAATTCCAGGTAAAAACTCCTTTGCCATGAAGAAGATCCAAATTCAACCAGTTCAGGCTAGTAAACCTGTTTGAAAGACCTTTTTTCAGTGAAATGCAGCTTAGTGCAAAAACAGGCTGCTCTCGCTCTGAAACGCTCATTTTTCACAAAAGCCACTTTTCAGCGCTAAAACAGCCTCCAATCGCTCTGAAACGCTCATTTTTGACATAAGCCACTTTTCACCTTTAATGAATGAAATTCCAGGTAAAAACTCCTTTGCCATGAAGAAGATCCAAATTCAACCAGTTCAGGCTAGTAAACCTGTTTGAAAGACCTTTTTTCAGTGAAATGCAGCTTAGTGCAAAAACAGGCTGCTCTCGCTCTGAAACGCTCATTTTTCACATAAGCCACTTTTCAGCCTTAGGCGACTGTACAGTGCTAAAACAGCCTCCTATCGCTCTGAAACGCTCATTTTTGACATAAGCCACTTTTCAGCCTTAGGCGACTGTACAGTGCTAAAACAGCCTCCAATCGCTCTGAAACGCTCATTTTTCACATAAGCCACTTTTCACCTTTAATGAATTAAATTCCAGGTAAAAACTCCTTTGCCATGAAGAAGATCCAAATTCAACCAGTTCAGGCTAGTAAACCTGTTTGAAAGACCTTTTTTCAGTGAAATGCAGCTTAGTGCAAAAACAGGCTGCTCTCGCTCTGAAACGCTCATTTTTCACATAAGCCACTTTTCAGCGCTAAAACAGCCTCCAATCGCTCTGAAACGCTCATTTTTGACATAACCCACTTTTCACCTTTAATGAATGAAATTCCAGGTAAAAACTCCTTTGCCATGAAGAAGATCCAAATTCAACCAGTTCAGGCTAGTAAACCTGGTTGAAAGACCTTTTTTCAGTGAAATGCAGCTTAGTGCAAAAACAGGCTGCTCTCGCTCTGAAACGCTCATTTTTCACATAAGCCACTTTTCAGCCTTAGGCGACTGTACAGTGCTAAAACAGCCTCCAATCGCTCTGAAACGCTCATTTTTCACATAAGCCACTTTTCACCTTTAATGAATGAAATTCCAGGTAAAAACTCCTTTGCCATGAAGAAGATCCAAATTCAACCAGTTCAGGCTAGTAAACCTGTTTGAAAGACCTTTTTTCAGTGAAATGCAGCTTAGTGCAAAAACAGGCTGCTCTCGCTCTGAAACGCTCATTTTTCACAAAAGCCACTTTTCAGCGCTAAAACAGCCTCCAATCGCTCTGAAACGCTCATTTTTGACATAACCCACTTTTCACCTTTAATGAATGAAATTCCAGGTAAAAACTCCTTTGCCATGAATAAGATCCAAATTCAACCAGTTCAGGCTAGTAAACCTGTTTGAAAGACCTTTTTTCAGTGAAATGCAGCTTAGTGCAAAAACAGGCTGCTCTCGCTCTGAAACGCTCATTTTTCACATAAGCCACTTTTCAGCCTTAGGAGACTGTACAGTGCTAAAACAGCCTCCTATCGCTCTGAAACGCTCATTTTTGACATAAGCCACTTTTCACCTTTAATGAATGAAATTCCAGGTAAAAATTCCTTTGCCATGAAGAAGATCCAAATTCAACCAGTTCAGGCTAGTAAACCTGTTTGAAAGACCTTTTTTCAGTGAAATGCAGCTTAGTGCAAAAACAGGCTGCTCTCGCTCTGAAACGCTCATTTTTCACATAAGCCACTTTTCAGCCTTAGGCGACTGTACAGTGCTAAAACAGCCTCCAATCGCTCTGAAACGCTCATTTTTGACATAAGCCACTTTTCACCTTTAATGAATGAAATTCCAGGTAAAAACTCCTTTGCCATGAATAAGATCCAAATTCAACCAGTTCAGGCTAGTAAACCTGTTTGAAAGACCTTTTTTCAGTGAAATGCAGCTTAGTGCAAAAACAGGCTGCTCTCGCTCTGAAACGCTCATTTTTCACATAACCCACTTTTCACCCTTAATGAATTAAATTCCAGGTAAAAACTGCTTTGCCATGAAGAAGATCCAAATTCAACCAGTTGAGGCTAGTAAACCTGTTTGAAAGACCTTTTTTCAGTGAAATGCAGCTTAGTGCAAAAACAGGCTGCTCTCGCTCTGAAACGCTCATTTTTCACATAAGCCACTTTTCAGCGCTAAAACAGCCTCCAATCGCTCTGAAACGCTCATTTTTGACATAAGCCACTTTTCACCTTTAATGAATGAAATTCCAGGTAAAAACTCCTTTGCCATGAAGAAGATCCAAATTCAACCAGTTCAGGCTAGTAAACCTGGTTGAAAGACCTTTTTTCAGTGAAATGCAGCTTAGTGCAAAAACAGGCTGCTCTCGCTCTGAAACGCTCATTTTTCACATAAGCCACTTTTCAGCCTTAGGCGACTGTACAGTGCTAAAACAGCCTCCAATCGCTCTGAAACGCTCATTTTTCACATAAGCCACTTTTCACCTTTAATGAATGAAATTACAGGTAAAAACTCCTTTGCCATGAAGAAGATCCAAATTCAACCAGTTCAGGCTAGTAAACCTGTTTGAAAGACCTTTTTTCAGTGAAATGCAGCTTAGTGCAAAAACAGGCTGCTCTCGCTCTGAAACGCTCATTTTTCACATAAGCCACTTTTCAGCGCTAAAACAGCCTCCAATCGCTCTGAAACGCTCATTTTTGACATAACCCACTTTTCACCTTTAATGAATGAAATTCCAGGTAAAAACTCCTTTGCCATGAAGAAGATCCAAATTCAACCAGTTCAGGCTAGTAAACCTGTTTGAAAGACCTTTTTTCAGTGAAATGCAGCTTAGTGCAAAAACAGGCTGCTCTCGCTCTGAAACGCTCATTTTTCACATAAGCCACTTTTCAGCCTTAGGCGACTGTACAGTGCTAAAACAGCCTCCAATCGCTCTGAAACGCTCATTTTTCACATAAGCCACTTTTCACCTTTAATGAATGAAATTCCAGGTAAAAACTCCTTTGCCATGAAGAAGATCCAAATTCAACCAGTTCAGGCTAGTAAACCTGTTTGAAAGACCTTTTTTCAGTGAAATGCAGCTTAGTGCAAAAACAGGCTGCTCTCGCTCTGAAACGCTCATTTTTCACAAAAGCCACTTTTCAGCGCTAAAACAGCCTCCAATCGCTCTGAAACGCTCATTTTTGACATAACCCACTTTTCACCTTTAATGAATGAAATTCCAGGTAAAAACTCCTTTGCCATGAATAAGATCCAAATTCAACCAGTTCAGGCTAGTAAACCTGTTTGAAAGACCTTTTTTCAGTGAAATGCAGCTTAGTGCAAAAACAGGCTGCTCTCGCTCTGAAACGCTCATTTTTCACATAAGCCACTTTTCAGCCTTAGGAGACTGTACAGTGCTAAAACAGCCTCCTATCGCTCTGAAACGCTCATTTTTGACATAAGCCACTTTTCACCTTTAATGAATGAAATTCCAGGTAAAAACTCCTTTGCCATGAAGAAGATCCAAATTCAACCAGTTCAGGCTAGTAAACCTGTTTGAAAGACCTTTTTTCAGTGAAATGCAGCTTAGTGCAAAAACAGGCTGCTCTCGCTCTGAAACGCTCATTTTTCACATAAGCCACTTTTCAGCCTTAGGAGACTGTACAGTGCTAAAACAGCCTCCTATCGCTCTGAAACGCTCATTTTTGACATAACCCACTTTTCAGCCTTAATGAATTAAATTCCAGGTGAAAACTCCTTTGCCATGAAGAAGATCCAAATTCAACCAGTTCAGGCTAGTAAACCTGTTTGAAAGACCTTTTTTCAGTGAAATGCAGCTTAGTGCAAAAACAGGCTGCTCTCGCTCTGAAACGCTCATTTTTCACATAAGCCACTTTTCAGCCTTAGGCGACTGTACAGTGCTAAAACAGCCTCCAATCGCTCTGAAACGCTCATTTTTCACATAAGCCACTTTTCACCTTTAATGAATGAAATTCCAGGTAAAAACTCCTTTGCCATGAAGAAGATCCAAATTCAACCAGTTCAGGCTAGTAAACCTGTTTGAAAGACCTTTTTTCAGTGAAATGCAGCTTAGTGCAAAAACAGGCTGCTCTCGCTCTGAAACGCTCATTTTTCACATAAGCCACTTTTCACCTTTAATGAATGAAATTCCAGGTAAAAACTCCTTTGCCATGAAGAAGATCCAAATTCAACCAGTTCAGGCTAGTAAACCTGGTTGAAAGACCTTTTTTCAGTGAAATGCAGCTTAGTGCAAAAACAGGCTGCTCTCGCTCTGAAACGCTCATTTTTCACATAAGCCACTTTTCAGCCTTAGGCGACTGTACAGTGCTAAAACAGCCTCCAATCGCTCTGAAACGCTCATTTTTCACATAAGCCACTTTTCACCTTTAATGAATGAAATTCCAGGTAAAAACTCCTTTGCCATGAAGAAGATCCAAATTCAACCAGTTCAGGCTAGTAAACCTGTTTGAAAGACCTTTTTTCAGTGAAATGCAGCTTAGTGCAAAAACAGGCTGCTCTCGCTCTGAAACGCTCATTTTTCACATAAGCCACTTTTCAGCGCTAAAACAGCCTCCAATCGCTCTGAAACGCTCATTTTTGACATAAGCCACTTTTCACCTTTAATGAATGAAATTCCAGGTAAAAACTCCTTTGCCATGAAGAAGATCCAAATTCAACCAGTTCAGGCTAGTAAACCTGTTTGAAAGACCTTTTTTCAGTGAAATGCAGCTTAGTGCAAAAACAGGCTGCTCTCGCTCTGAAACGCTCATTTTTCACAAAAGCCACTTTTCAGCGCTAAAACAGCCTCCATTCGCTCTGAAACGCTCATTTTTGACATAACCCACTTTTCACCTTTAATGAATTAAATTCCAGGTGAAAACTCCTTTGCCATGAAGAAGATCCAAATTCAACCAGTTCAGGCTAGTAAACCTGTTTGAAAGACCTTTTTTCAGTGAAATGCAGCTTAGTGCAAAAACAGGCTGCTCTCGCTCTGAAACGCTCATTTTTCACATAAGCCACTTTTCAGCCTTAGGCGACTGTACAGTGCTAAAACAGCCTCCAATCGCTCTGAAACGCTCATTTTTGACATAAGCCACTTTTCACCTTTAATGAATGAAATTCCAGGTAAAAACTCCTTTGCCATGAAGAAGATCCAAATTCAACCAGTTCAGGCTAGTAAACCTGTTTGAAAGACCTTTTTTCAGTGAAATGCAGCTTAGTGCAAAAACAGGCTGCTCTCGCTCTGAAACGCTCATTTTTCACATAAGCCACTTTTCAGCCTTATAGGCGACTGTACAGTGCAAAAACAGCCTCCTCTCGCTCTGAAACGCTCATTTTTCACATAAGCCACTTTTCAGCCTTAGGCGACTGTACAGTGCTAAAACAGCCTCCAATCGCTCTGAAACGCTCATTTTTGACATAAGCCACTTTTCACCTTTAATGAATGAAATTCCAGGTGAAAACTCCTTTGCCATGAAGAAGATTAAATTCAACCAGTTCAGGCTAGTAAACCTGTTTGAAAGACCTTTTTTCAGTGAAATGCAGCTTAGTGCAAAAACAGGCTGCTCTCGCTCTGAAACGCTCATTTTTCACATAAGCCACTTTTCAGCGCTAAAACAGCCTCCAATCGCTCTGAAACGCTCATTTTTGACATAAGCCACTTTTCACCTTTAATGAATGAAATTCCAGGTAAAAACTCCTTTGCCATGAAGAAGATCCAAATTCAACCAGTTCAGGCTAGTAAACCTGTTTGAAAGACCTTTTTTCAGTGAAATGCAGCTTAGTGCAAAAACAGGCTGCTCTCGCTCTGAAACGCTCATTTTTCACATAAGCCACTTTTCAGCCTTAGGAGACTGTACAGTGCGAAAACAGCCTCCTATCGCTCTGAAACGCTCATTTTTGACATAACCCACTTTTCAGCCTTAATGAATTAAATTCCAGGTGAAAACTCCTTTGCCATGAAGAAGATCCAAATTCAACCAGTTCAGGCTAGTAAACCTGTTTGAAAGACCTTTTTTCAGTGAAATGCAGCTTAGTGCAAAAACAGGCTGCTCTCGCTCTGAAACGCTCATTTTTCACATAAGCCACTTTTCAGCCTTAGGCGACTGTACAGTGCTAAAACAGCCTCCAATCGCTCTGAAACGCTCATTTTTCACATAAGCCACTTTTCACCTTTAATGAATGAAATTCCAGGTAAAAACTCCTTTGCCATGAAGAAGATCCAAATTCAACCAGTTCAGGCTAGTAAACCTGTTTGAAAGACCTTTTTTCAGTGAAATGCAGCTTAGTGCAAAAACAGGCTGCTCTCGCTCTGAAACGCTCATTTTTCACATAAGCCACTTTTCAGCGCTAAAACAGCCTCCAATCGCTCTGAAACGCTCATTTTTGACATAAGCCACTTTTCACCTTTAATGAATGAAATTCCAGGTAAAAACTCCTTTGCCATGAAGAAGATCCAAATTCAACCAGTTCAGGCTAGTAAACCTGTTTGAAAGACCTTTTTTCAGTGAAATGCAGCTTAGTGCAAAAACAGGCTGCTCTCGCTCTGAAACGCTCATTTTTGACATAACCCACTTTTCAGCCTTAATGAATTAAATTCCAGGTAAAAACTCATTTGCCATGAAGAAGATCCAAATTCAACCAGTTCAGGCTAGTAAACCTGTTTGAAAGACCTTTTTTCAGTGAAATGCAGCTTAGTGCAAAAACAGGCTGCTCTCGCTCTGAAACGCTCATTTTTCACATAAGCCACTTTTCAGCGCTAAAACAGCCTCCAATCGCTCTGAAACGCTCATTTTTCACATAAGCCACTTTTCAGCCTTAGGCGACTGTACAGTGCTAAAACAGCCTCCAATCGCTCTGAAAGGCTCATTTTTGACATAAGCCACTTTTCACCTTTAATGAATGAAATTCCAGGTAAAAACTCCTTTGCCATGAAGAAGATCCAAATTCAACCAGTTCAGGCTAGTAAACCTGTTTGAAAGACCTTTTTTCAGTGAAATGCAGCTTAGTGCAAAAACAGGCTGCTCTCGCTCTGAAACGCTCATTTTTCACATAAGCCACTTTTCAGCGCTAAAACAGCCTCCAATCGCTCTGAAACGCTCATTTTTCACATAAGCCACTTTTCAGCCTTAGGCGACTGTACAGTGCTAAAACAGCCTCCAATCGCTCTGAAAGGCTCATTTTTGACATAAGCCACTTTTCACCTTTAATGAATGAAATTCCAGGTAAAAACTCCTTTGCCATGAAGAAGATCCAAATTCAACCAGTTCAGGCTACTAAACCTGTTTGAAAGACCTTTTTTCAGTGAAATGCAGCTTAGTGCAAAAACAGGCTGCTCTCGCTCTGAAACGCTCATTTTTCACAAAAGCCACTTTTCAGCGCTAAAACAGCCTCCAATCGCTCTGAAACGCTCATTTTTGACATAAGCCACTTTTCACCTTTAATGAATGAAATTCCAGGTAAAAACTCCTTTGCCATGAAGAAGATCCAAATTCAACCAGTTCAGGCTAGTAAACCTGTTTGAAAGACCTTTTTTCAGTGAAATGCAGCTTAGTGCAAAAACAGGCTGCTCTCGCTCTGAAACGCTCATTTTTCACATAAGCCACTTTTCAGCCTTAGGCGACTGTACAGTGCTAAAACAGCCTCCTATCGCTCTGAAAAGCTCATTTTTGACATAAGCCACTTTTCAGCCTTAGGCGACTGTACAGTGCTAAAACAGCCTCCAATCGCTCTGAAACGCTCATTTTTGACATAAGCCACTTTTCACCTTTAATGAATGAAATTCCAGGTAAAAACTCCTTTGCCATGAAGAAGATCCAAATTCAACCAGTTCAGGCTAGTAAACCTGTTTGAAAGACCTTTTTTCAGTGAAATGCAGCTTAGTGCAAAAACAGGCTGCTCTCGCTCTGAAACGCTCATTTTTCACATAAGCCACTTTTCAGCCTTAGGCGACTGTACAGTGCTAAAACAGCCTCCTATCGCTCTGAAACGCTCATTTTTGACATAACCCACTTTTCAGCCTTAATGAATTAAATTCCAGGTAAAAACTCATTTGCCATGAAGAAGATCCAAATTCAACCAGTTCAGGCTAGTAAACCTGTTTGAAAGACCTTTTTTCAGTGAAATGCAGCTTAGTGCAAAAACAGGCTGCTCTCGCTCTGAAACGCTCATTTTTCACATAAGCCACTTTTCAGCGCTAAAACAGCCTCCAATCGCTCTGAAACGCTCATTTTTGACATAACCCACTTTTCACCTTTAATGAATGAAATTCCAGGTAAAAACTCCTTTGCCATGAATAAGATCCAAATTCAACCAGTTCAGGCTAGTAAACCTGTTTGAAAGACCTTTTTTCAGTGAAATGCAGCTTAGTGCAAAAACAGGCTGCTCTCGCTCTGAAACGCTCATTTTTCACATAAGCCACTTTTCAGCCTTAGGCGACTGTACAGTGCTAAAACAGCCTCCAATCGCTCTGAAACGCTCATTTTTGACATAAGCCACTTTTCACCTTTAATGAATGAAATTCCAGGTAAAAACTCCTTTGCCATGAAGAAGATCCAAATTCAACCAGTTCAGGCTAGTAAACCTGTTTGAAAGACCTTTTTTCAGTGAAATGCAGCTTAGTGCAAAAACAGGCTGCTCTCGCTCTGAAACGCTCATTTTTCACATAAGCCACTTTTCAGCGCTAAAACAGCCTCCAATCGCTCTGAAACGCTCATTTTTGACATAAGCCACTTTTCACCTTTAATGAATGAAATTCCAGGTAAAAACTCCTTTGCCATGAAGAAGATCCAAATTCATCCAGTTCAGGCTAGTAAACCTGGTTGAAAGACCTTTTTTCAGTGAAATGCAGCTTAGTGCAAAAACAGCCTCCTCTCGCTCTGAAACGCTCATTTTTCACATAAGCCACTTTTCAGCCTTAGGAGACTGTACAGTGCTAAAACAGCCTCCTATCGCTCTGAAACGCTCATTTTTGACATAAGCCACTTTTCACCTTTAATGAATGAAATTCCAGGTAAAAACTCCTTTGCCATGAAGAAGATCCAAATTCAACCAGTTCAGGCTAGTAAACCTGTTTGAAAGACCTTTTTTCAGTGAAATGCAGCTTAGTGCAAAAACAGGCTGCTCTCGCTCTGAAACGCTCATTTTTCACATAAGCCACTTTTCAGCGCTAAAACAGCCTCCAATCGCTCTGAAACGCTCATTTTTGACATAAGCCACTTTTCACCTTTAATGAATGAAATTCCAGGTAAAAACTCCTTTGCCATGAAGAAGATCCAAATTCAACCAGTTCAGGCTAGTAAACCTGTTTGAAAGACCTTTTTTCAGTGAAATGCAGCTTAGTGCAAAAACAGGCTGCTCTCGCTCTGAAACGCTCATTTTTCACATAAGCCACTTTTCAGCCTTAGGCGACTGTACAGTGCTAAAACAGCCTCCTATCGCTCTGAAACGCTCATTTTTGACATAACCCACTTTTCAGCCTTAATGAATTAAATTCCAGGTAAAAACTCATTTGCCATGAAGAAGATCCAAATTCAACCAGTTCAGGCTAGTAAACCTGTTTGAAAGACCTTTTTTCAGTGAAATGCAGCTTAGTGCAAAAACAGGCTGCTCTCGCTCTGAAACGCTCATTTTTCACATAAGCCACTTTTCAGCGCTAAAACAGCCTCCAATCGCTCTGAAACGCTCATTTTTGACATAACCCACTTTTCACCTTTAATGAATGAAATTCCAGGTAAAAACTCCTTTGCCATGAATAAGATCCAAATTCAACCAGTTCAGGCTAGTAAACCTGTTTGAAAGACCTTTTTTCAGTGAAATGCAGCTTAGTGCAAAAACAGGCTGCTCTCGCTCTGAAACGCTCATTTTTCACATAAGCCACTTTTCAGCCTTAGGCGACTGTACAGTGCTAAAACAGCCTCCAATCGCTCTGAAACGCTCATTTTTGACATAAGCCACTTTTCACCTTTAATGAATGAAATTCCAGGTAAAAACTCCTTTGCCATGAAGAAGATCCAAATTCAACCAGTTCAGGCTAGTAAACCTGTTTGAAAGACCTTTTTTCAGTGAAATGCAGCTTAGTGCAAAAACAGGCTGCTCTCGCTCTGAAACGCTCATTTTTCACATAAGCCACTTTTCAGCCTTAGGCGACTGTACAGTGCTAAAACAGCCTCCAATCGCTCTGAAACGCTCATTTTTGACATAAGCCACTTTTCACCTTTAATGAATGAAATTCCAGGTAAAAACTCCTTTGCCTTGAAGAAGATCCAAATTCAACCAGTTCAGGCTAGTAAACCTGTTTGAAAGACCTTTTTTCAGTGAAATGCAGCTTAGTGCAAAATCAGGCTGCTCTCGCTCTGAAACGCTCATTTTTCACATAAGCCACTTTTCAGCGCTAAAACAGCCTCCAATCGCTCTGAAACGCTCATTTTTGACATAAGCCACTTTTCACCTTTAATGAATGAAATTCCAGGTAAAAACTCCTTTGCCATGAAGAAGATCCAAATTCAACCAGTTCAGGCTAGTAAACCTGTTTGAAAGACCTTTTTTCAGTGAAATGCAGCTTAGTGCAAAAACAGGCTGCTCTCGCTCTGAAACGCTCATTTTTCACAAAAGCCACTTTTCAGCGCTAAAACAGCCTCCAATCGCTCTGAAACGCTCATTTTTGACATAAGCCACTTTTCACCTTTAATGAATGAAATTCCAGGTAAAAACTCCTTTGCCATGAAGAAGATCCAAATTCAACCAGTTCAGGCTAGTAAACCTGTTTGAAAGACCTTTTTTCAGTGAAATGCAGCTTAGTGCAAAAACAGGCTGCTCTCGCTCTGAAACGCTCATTTTTCACATAAGCCACTTTTCAGCCTTAGGCGACTGTACAATGCTAAAACAGCCTCCTATCGCTCTGAAACGCTCATTTTTGACATAACCCACTTTTCAGCCTTAATGAATTAAATTCCAGGTAAAAACTCATTTGCCATGAAGAAGATCCAAATTCAACCAGTTCAGGCTAGTAAACCTGTTTGAAAGACCTTTTTTCAGTGAAATGCAGCTTAGTGCAAAAACAGGCTGCTCTCGCTCTGAAACGCTCATTTTTCACATAAGCCACTTTTCAGCCTTAGGCGACTGTACAGTGCTAAAACAGCCTCCAATCGCTCTGAAACGCTCATTTTTGACATAAGCCACTTTTCACCTTTAATGAATGAAATTCCAGGTAAAAACTCCTTTGCCATGAAGAAGATCCAAATTCAACCAGTTCAGGCTAGTAAACCTGTTTGAAAGACCTTTTTTCAGTGAAATGCAGCTTAGTGCAAAAACAGGCTGCTCTCGCTCTGAAACGCTCATTTTTCACAAAAGCCACTTTTCAGCGCTAAAACAGCCTCCAATCGCTCTGAAACGCTCATTTTTGACATAAGCCACTTTTCACCTTTAATGAATGAAATTCCAGGTAAAAACTCCTTTGCCATGAAGAAGATCCAAATTCAACCAGTTCAGGCTAGTAAACCTGTTTGAAAGACCTTTTTTCAGTGAAATGCAGCTTAGTGCAAAAACAGGCTGCTCTCGCTCTGAAACGCTCATTTTTCACATAAGCCACTTTTCAGCGCTAAAACAGCCTCCAATCGCTCTGAAACGCTCATTTTTGACATAACCCACTTTTCACCTTTAATGAATGAAATTCCAGGTAAAAACTCCTTTGCCATGAATAAGATCCAAATTCAACCAGTTCAGGCTAGTAAACCTGTTTGAAAGACCTTTTTTCAGTGAAATGCAGCTTAGTGCAAAAACAGGCTGCTCTCGCTCTGATACGCTCATTTTTCACATAAGCCACTTTTCAGCCTTAGGAGACTGTACAGTGCTAAAACAGCCTCCTATCGCTCTGAAACGCTCATTTTTGACATAACCCACTTTTCAGCCTTAATGAATGAAATTCCAGGTGAAAACTCCTTTGCCATGAAGAAGATCCAAATTCAACCAGTTCAGGCTAGTAAACCTGTTTGAAAGACCTTTTTTCAGTGAAATGCAGCTTAGTGCAAAAACAGGCTGCTCTCGCTCTGAAACGCTCATTTTTCACATAAGCCACTTTTCAGCCTTAGGCGACTGTACAGTGCTAAAACAGCCTCCTATCGCTCTGAAACGCTCATTTTTGACATAACCCACTTTTCAGCCTTAATGAATTAAATTCCAGGTAAAAACTCATTTGCCATGAAGAAGATCCAAATTCAACCAGTTCAGGCTAGTAAACCTGTTTGAAAGACCTTTTTTCAGTGAAATGCAGCTTAGTGCAAAAACAGGCTGCTCTCGCTCTGAAACGCTCATTTTTCACATAAGCCACTTTTCAGCCTTAGGCGACTGTACAGTGCTAAAACAGCCTCCTATCGCTCTGAAACGCTCATTTTTGACATAAGCCACTTTTCAGCCTTAGGCGACTGTACAGTGCTAAAACAGCCTCCAATCGCTCTGAAACGCTCATTTTTGACATAAGCCACTTTTCACCTTTAATGAATGAAATTCCAGGTAAAAACTCCTTTGCCATGAAGAAGATCCAAATTCAACCAGTTCAGGCTAGTAAACCTGTTTGAAAGACCTTTTTTCAGTGAAATGCAGCTTAGTGCAAAAACAGGCTGCTCTCGCTCTGAAACGCTCATTTTTCACATAAGCCACTTTTCAGCCTTAGGCGACTGTACAGTGCTAAAACAGCCTCCAATCGCTCTGAAACGCTCATTTTTGACATAAGCCACTTTTCACCTTTAATGAATGAAATTCCAGGTAAAAACTCCTTTGCCATGAAGAAGATCCAAATTCAACCAGTTCAGGCTAGTAAACCTGTTTGAAAGACCTTTTTTCAGTGAAATGCAGCTTAGTGCAAAAACAGGCTGCTCTCGCTCTGAAACGCTCATTTTTCACAAAAGCCACTTTTCAGCGCTAAAACAGCCTCCAATCGCTCTGAAACGCTCATTTTTGACATAAGCCACTTTTCACCTTTAATGAATGAAATTCCAGGTAAAAACTCCTTTGCCATGAAGAAGATCCAAATTCAACCAGTTCAGGCTAGTAAACCTGTTTGAAAGACCTTTTTTCAGTGAAATGCAGCTTAGTGCAAAAACAGGCTGCTCTCGCTCTGAAACGCTCATTTTTCACATAAGCCACTTTTCAGCCTTAGGCGACTGTACAGTGCTAAAACAGCCTCCTATCGCTCTGAAACGCTCATTTTTGACATAAGCCACTTTTCAGCCTTAGGCGACTGTACAGTGCTAAAACAGCCTCCAATCGCTCTGAAACGCTCATTTTTGACATAAGCCACTTTTCACCTTTAATGAATGAAATTCCAGGTAAAAACTCCTTTGCCATGAAGAAGATCCAAATTCAACCAGTTCAGGCTAGTAAACCTGTTTGAAAGACCTTTTTTCAGTGAAATGCAGCTTAGTGCAAAAACAGGCTGCTCTCGCTCTGAAACGCTCATTTTTCACATAAGCCACTTTTCAGCCTTAGGCGACTGTACAGTGCTAAAACAGCCTCCTATCGCTCTGAAACGCTCATTTTTGACATAACCCACTTTTCAGCCTTAATGAATTAAATTCCAGGTAAAAACTCATTTGCCATGAAGAAGATCCAAATTCAACCAGTTCAGGCTAGTAAACCTGTTTGAAAGACCTTTTTTCAGTGAAATGCAGCTTAGTGCAAAAACAGGCTGCTCTCGCTCTGAAACGCTCATTTTTCACATAAGCCACTTTTCAGCGCTAAAACAGCCTCCAATCGCTCTGAAACGCTCATTTTTGACATAACCCACTTTTCACCTTTAATGAATGAAATTCCAGGTAAAAACTCCTTTGCCATGAATAAGATCCAAATTCAACCAGTTCAGGCTAGTAAACCTGTTTGAAAGACCTTTTTTCAGTGAAATGCAGCTTAGTGCAAAAACAGGCTGCTCTCGCTCTGAAACGCTCATTTTTCACATAAGCCACTTTTCAGCCTTAGGCGACTGTACAGTGCTAAAACAGCCTCCAATCGCTCTGAAACGCTCATTTTTGACATAAGCCACTTTTCACCTTTAATGAATGAAATTCCAGGTAAAAACTCCTTTGCCATGAAGAAGATCCAAATTCAACCAGTTCAGGCTAGTAAACCTGTTTGAAAGACCTTTTTTCAGTGAAATGCAGCTTAGTGCAAAAACAGGCTGCTCTCGCTCTGAAACGCTCATTTTTCACATAAGCCACTTTTCAGCGCTAAAACAGCCTCCAATCGCTCTGAAACGCTCATTTTTGACATAAGCCACTTTTCACCTTTCATGAATGAAATTCCAGGTAAAAACTCCTTTGCCATGAATAAGATCCAAATTCAACCAGTTCAGGCTAGTAAACCTGTTTGAAAGACCTTTTTTCAGTGAAATGCAGCTTAGTGCAAAAACAGGCTGCTCTCGCTCTGAAACGCTCATTTTTCACATAAGCCACTTTTCAGCGCTAAAACAGCCTCCAATCGCTCTGAAACGCTCATTTTTGACATAAGCCACTTTTCACCTTTAATGAATGAAATTCCAGGTAAAAACTCCTTTGCCATGAAGAAGATCCAAATTCAACCAGTTCAGGCTAGTAAACCTGTTTGAAAGACCTTTTTTCAGTGAAATGCAGCTTAGTGCAAAAACAGGCTGCTCTCGCTCTGAAACGCTCATTTTTCACATAAGCCACTTTTCAGCGCTAAAACAGCCTCCAATCGCTCTGAAACGCTCATTTTTGACATAAGCCACTTTTCACCTTTAATGAATGAAATTCCAGGTAAAAACTCCTTTGCCATGAAGAAGATCCAAATTCATCCAGTTCAGGCTAGTAAACCTGGTTGAAAGACCTTTTTTCAGTGAAATGCAGCTTAGTGCAAAAACAGCCTCCTCTCGCTCTGAAACGCTCATTTTTCACATAAGCCACTTTTCAGCCTTAGGCGACTGTACAGTGCTAAAACAGCCTCCTATCGCTCTGAAACGCTCATTTTTGACATAAGCCACTTTTCACCTTTAATGAATGAAATTCCAGGTAAAAACTCCTTTGCCATGAAGAAGATCCAAATTCAACCAGTTCAGGCTAGTAAACCTGTTTGAAAGACCTTTTTTCAGTGAAATGCAGCTTAGTGCAAAAACAGGCTGCTCTCGCTCTGAAACGCTCATTTTTCACATAAGCCACTTTTCAGCCTTAGGCGACTGTACAGTGCTAAAACAGCCTCCAATCGCTCTGAAACGCTCATTTTTGACATAAGCCACTTTTCACCTTTAATGAATGAAATTCCAGGTAAAAACTCCTTTGCCTTGAAGAAGATCCAAATTCAACCAGTTCAGGCTAGTAAACCTGTTTGAAAGACCTTTTTTCAGTGAAATGCAGCTTAGTGCAAAATCAGGCTGCTCTCGCTCTGAAACGCTCATTTTTCACATAAGCCACTTTTCAGCGCTAAAACAGCCTCCAATCGCTCTGAAACGCTCATTTTTGACATAAGCCACTTTTCACCTTTAATGAATGAAATTCCAGGTAAAAACTCCTTTGCCATGAAGAAGATCCAAATTCAACCAGTTCAGGCTAGTAAACCTGTTTGAAAGACCTTTTTTCAGTGAAATGCAGCTTAGTGCAAAAACAGGCTGCTCTCGCTCTGAAACGCTCATTTTTCACAAAAGCCACTTTTCAGCGCTAAAACAGCCTCCAATCGCTCTGAAACGCTCATTTTTGACATAAGCCACTTTTCACCTTTAATGAATGAAATTCCAGGTAAAAACTCCTTTGCCATGAAGAAGATCCAAATTCAACCAGTTCAGGCTAGTAAACCTGTTTGAAAGACCTTTTTTCAGTGAAATGCAGCTTAGTGCAAAAACAGGCTGCTCTCGCTCTGAAACGCTCATTTTTCACATAAGCCACTTTTCAGCCTTAGGCGACTGTACAGTGCTAAAACAGCCTCCTATCGCTCTGAAACGCTCATTTTTGACATAACCCACTTTTCAGCCTTAATGAATTAAATTCCAGGTAAAAACTCATTTGCCATGAAGAAGATCCAAATTCAACCAGTTCAGGCTAGTAAACCTGTTTGAAAGACCTTTTTTCAGTGAAATGCAGCTTAGTGCAAAAACAGGCTGCTCTCGCTCTGAAACGCTCATTTTTCACATAAGCCACTTTTCAGCCTTAGGCGACTGTACAGTGCTAAAACAGCCTCCAATCGCTCTGAAACGCTCATTTTTGACATAAGCCACTTTTCACCTTTAATGAATGAAATTCCAGGTAAAAACTCCTTTGCCATGAAGAAGATCCAAATTCAACCAGTTCAGGCTAGTAAACCTGTTTGAAAGACCTTTTTTCAGTGAAATGCAGCTTAGTGCAAAAACAGGCTGCTCTCGCTCTGAAACGCTCATTTTTCACAAAAGCCACTTTTCAGCGCTAAAACAGCCTCCAATCGCTCTGAAACGCTCATTTTTGACATAAGCCACTTTTCACCTTTAATGAATGAAATTCCAGGTAAAAACTCCTTTGCCATGAAGAAGATCCAAATTCAACCAGTTCAGGCTAGTAAACCTGTTTGAAAGACCTTTTTTCAGTGAAATGCAGCTTAGTGCAAAAACAGGCTGCTCTCGCTCTGAAACGCTCATTTTTCACATAAGCCACTTTTCAGCGCTAAAACAGCCTCCAATCGCTCTGAAACGCTCATTTTTGACATAACCCACTTTTCACCTTTAATGAATGAAATTCCAGGTAAAAACTCCTTTGCCATGAATAAGATCCAAATTCAACCAGTTCAGGCTAGTAAACCTGTTTGAAAGACCTTTTTTCAGTGAAATGCAGCTTAGTGCAAAAACAGGCTGCTCTCGCTCTGATACGCTCATTTTTCACATAAGCCACTTTTCAGCCTTAGGAGACTGTACAGTGCTAAAACAGCCTCCTATCGCTCTGAAACGCTCATTTTTGACATAACCCACTTTTCAGCCTTAATGAATGAAATTCCAGGTGAAAACTCCTTTGCCATGAAGAAGATCCAAATTCAACCAGTTCAGGCTAGTAAACCTGTTTGAAAGACCTTTTTTCAGTGAAATGCAGCTTAGTGCAAAAACAGGCTGCTCTCGCTCTGAAACGCTCATTTTTCACATAAGCCACTTTTCAGCCTTAGGCGACTGTACAGTGCTAAAACAGCCTCCTATCGCTCTGAAACGCTCATTTTTGACATAACCCACTTTTCAGCCTTAATGAATTAAATTCCAGGTAAAAACTCATTTGCCATGAAGAAGATCCAAATTCAACCAGTTCAGGCTAGTAAACCTGTTTGAAAGACCTTTTTTCAGTGAAATGCAGCTTAGTGCAAAAACAGGCTGCTCTCGCTCTGAAACGCTCATTTTTCACATAAGCCACTTTTCAGCCTTAGGCGACTGTACAGTGCTAAAACAGCCTCCAATCGCTCTGAAACGCTCATTTTTGACATAAGCCACTTTTCACCTTTAATGAATGAAATTCCAGGTAAAAACTCCTTTGCCATGAAGAAGATCCAAATTCAACCAGTTCAGGCTAGTAAACCTGTTTGAAAGACCTTTTTTCAGTGAAATGCAGCTTAGTGCAAAAACAGGCTGCTCTCGCTCTGAAACGCTCATTTTTCACAAAAGCCACTTTTCAGCGCTAAAACAGCCTCCAATCGCTCTGAAACGCTCATTTTTGACATAAGCCACTTTTCACCTTTAATGAATGAAATTCCAGGTAAAAACTCCTTTGCCATGAAGAAGATCCAAATTCATCCAGTTCAGGCTAGTAAACCTGGTTGAAAGACCTTTTTTCAGTGAAATGCAGCTTAGTGCCAAAACAGGCTGCTCTCGCTCTGAAACGCTCATTTTTCACATAAGCCACTTTTCAGCCTTAGGCGACTGTACAGTGCTAAAACAGCCTCCAATCGCTCTGAAACGCTCATTTTTGACATAAGCCACTTTTCACCTTTAATGAATGAAATTCCAGGTAAAAACTCCTTTGCCATGAAGAAGATCCAAATTCAACCAGTTCAGGCTAGTAAACCTGTTTGAAAGACCTTTTTTCAGTGAAATGCAGCTTAGTGCAAAAACAGGCTGCTCTCGCTCTGAAACGCTCATTTTTCACATAAGCCACTTTTCAGCGCTAAAACAGCCTCCAATCGCTCTGAAACGCTCATTTTTGACATAAGCCACTTTTCACCTTTAATGAATGAAATTCCAGGTAAAAACTCCTTTGCCATGAAGAAGATCCAAATTCATCCAGTTCAGGCTAGTAAACCTGGTTGAAAGACCTTTTTTCAGTGAAATGCAGCTTAGTGCAAAAACAGCCTCCTCTCGCTCTGAAACGCTCATTTTTCACATAAGCCACTTTTCAGCCTTAGGCGACTGTACAGTGCTAAAACAGCCTCCTATCGCTCTGAAACGCTCATTTTTGACATAACCCACTTTTCAGCCTTAATGAATTAAATTCCAGGTAAAAACTCATTTGCCATGAAGAAGATCCAAATTCAACCAGTTCAGGCTAGTAAACCTGTTTGAAAGACCTTTTTTCAGTGAAATGCAGCTTAGTGCAAAAACAGGCTGCTCTCGCTCTGAAACGCTCATTTTTCACATAAGCCACTTTTCAGCCTTAGGCGACTGTACAGTGCTAAAACAGCCTCCAATCGCTCTGAAACGCTCATTTTTGACATAAGCCACTTTTCACCTTTAATGAATGAAATTCCAGGTAAAAACTCCTTTGCCATGAAGAAGATCCAAATTCAACCAGTTCAGGCTAGTAAACCTGTTTGAAAGACCTTTTTTCAGTGAAATGCAGCTTAGTGCAAAAACAGGCTGCTCTCGCTCTGAAACGCTCATTTTTCACATAAGCCACTTTTCAGCGCTAAAACAGCCTCCAATCGCTCTGAAACGCTCATTTTTGACATAACCCACTTTTCACCTTTAATGAATGAAATTCCAGGTAAAAACTCCTTTGCCATGAATAAGATCCAAATTCAACCAGTTCAGGCTAGTAAACCTGTTTGAAAGACCTTTTTTCAGTGAAATGCAGCTTAGTGCAAAAACAGGCTGCTCTCGCTCTGAAACGCTCATTTTTCACATAAGCCACTTTTCAGCGCTAAAACAGCCTCCAATCGCTCTGAAAAGCTCATTTTTGACATAAGCCACTTTTCACCTTTAATGAATGAAATTCCAGGTAAAAACTCCTTTGCCATGAAGAAGATCCAAATTCAACCAGTTCAGGCTAGTAAACCTGTTTGAAAGACCTTTTTTCAGTGAAATGCAGCTTAGTGCAAAAACAGGCTGCTCTCGCTCTGAAACGCTCATTTTTCACATAAGCCACTTTTCAGCGCTAAAACAGCCTCCAATCGCTCTGAAACGCTCATTTTTGACATAAGCCACTTTTCACCTTTAATGAATGAAATTCCAGGTAAAAACTCCTTTGCCATGAAGAAGATCCAAATTCAACCAGTTCAGGCTAGTAAACCTGTTTGAAAGACCTTTTTTCAGTGAAATGCAGCTTAGTGCAAAAACAGGCTGCTCTCGCTCTGAAACGCTCATTTTTCACATAAGCCACTTTTCAGCCTTAGGCGACTGTACAGTGCTAAAACAGCCTCCAATCGCTCTGAAACGCTCATTTTTGACATAAGCCACTTTTCAGCCTTAATGAATTAAATTCCAGGTAAAAACTCATTTGCCATGAAGAAGATCCAAATTCAACCAGTTCAGGCTAGTAAACCTGTTTGAAAGACCTTTTTTCAGTGAAATGCAGCTTAGTGCAAAAACAGGCTGCTCTCGCTCTGAAACGCTCATTTTTCACATAAGCCACTTTTCAGCGCTAAAACAGCCTCCAATCGCTCTGAAACGCTCATTTTTGACATAAGCCACTTTTCACCTTTAATGAATGAAATTCCAGGTGAAAACTCATTTGCCATGAAGAAGATCCAAATTCAACCAGTTCAGGCTAGTAAACCTGTTTGAAAGACCTTTTTTCAGTGAAATGCAGCTTAGTGCAAAAACAGGCTGCTCTCGCTCTGAAACGCTCATTTTTCACATAAGCCACTTTTCAGCCTTAGGCGACTGTACAGTGCTAAAACAGCCTCCAATCGCTCTGAAACGCTCATTTTTGACATAAGCCACTTTTCACCTTTAATGAATGAAATTCCAGGTAAAAACTCCTTTGCCATGAAGAAGATCCAAATTCAACCAGTTCAGGCTAGTAAACCTGTTTGAAAGACCTTTTTTCAGTGAAATGCAGCTTAGTGCAAAATCAGGCTGCTCTCGCTCTGAAACGCTCATTTTTCACATAAGCCACTTTTCAGCGCTAAAACAGCCTCCAATCGCTCTGAAACGCTCATTTTTGACATAAGCCACTTTTCACCTTTAATGAATGAAATTCCAGGTAAAAACTCCTTTGCCATGAAGAAGATCCAAATTCAACCAGTTCAGGCTAGTAAACCTGTTTGAAAGACCTTTTTTCAGTGAAATGCAGCTTACTGCAAAAACAGGCTGCTCTCGCTCTGAAACGCTCATTTTTCACATAAGCCACTTTTCAGCGCTAAAACAGCCTCCAATCGCTCTGAAACGCTCATTTTTCACATAAGCCACTTTTCAGCCTTAGGCGACTGTACAGTGCTAAAACAGCCTCCAATCGCTCTGAAACGCTCATTTTTGACATAAGCCACTTTTCACCTTTAATGAATGAAATTCCAGGTAAAAACTCCTTTGCCATGAAGAAGATCCAAATTCAACCAGTTCAGGCTAGTAAACCTGTTTGAAAGACCTTTTTTCAGTGAAATGCAGCTTAGTGCAAAAACAGGCTGCTCTCGCTCTGAAACGCTCATTTTTCACATAAGCCACTTTTCAGCCTTAGGCGACTGTACAGTGCTAAAACAGCCTCCAATCGCTCTGAAACGCTCATTTTTGACATAAGCCACTTTTCACCTTTAATGAATGAAATTCCAGGTAAAAACTCCTTTGCCATGAAGAAGATCCAAATTCAACCAGTTCAGGCTAGTAAAGCTGTTTGAAAGACCTTTTTTCAGTGAAATGCAGCTTAGTGCAAAAACAGGCTGCTCTCGCTCTGAAACTCTCATTTTTCACATAAGCCACTTTTCAGCGCTAAAACAGCCTCCAATCGCTCTGAAACGCTCATTTTTGACATAAGCCACTTTTCACCTTTAATGAATGAAATTCCAGGTAAAAACTCCTTTGCCATGAAGAAGATCCAAATTCAACCAGTTCAGGCTAGTAAACCTGTTTGAAAGACCTTTTTTCAGTGAAATGCAGCTTAGTGCAAAAACAGGCTGCTCTCGCTCTGAAACGCTCATTTTTGACATAAGCCACTTTTCACCTTTAATGAATGAAATTCCAGGTAAAAACTCCTTTGCCATGAAGAAGATCCAAATTCAACCAGTTCAGGCTAGTAAACCTGTTTGAAAGACCTTTTTTCAGTGAAATGCAGCTTAGTGCAAAAACAGGCTGCTCTCGCTCTGAAACGCTCATTTTTCACATAAGCCACTTTTCAGCCTTAGGCGACTGTACAGTGCTAAAACAGCCTCCTATCGCTCTGAAACGCTCATTTTTGACATAACCCACTTTTCAGCCTTAATGAATGAAATTCCAGGTGAAAACTCCTTTGCCATGAAGAAGATCCAAATTCAACCAGTTCAGGCTAGTAAACCTGTTTGAAAGACCTTTTTTCAGTGAAATGCAGCTTAGTGCAAAAACAGGCTGCTCTCGCTCTGAAACGCTCATTTTTCACATAAGCCACTTTTCAGCCTTAGGCGACTGTACAGTGCTAAAACAGCCTCCTATCGCTCTGAAACGCTCATTTTTGACATAAGCCACTTTTCACCTTTAATGAATGAAATTCCAGGTAAAAACTCCTTTGCCATGAAGAAGATCCAAATTCAACCAGTTCAGGCTAGTAAACCTGTTTGAAAGACCTTTTTTCAGTGAAATGCAGCTTAGTGCAAAAACAGGCTGCTCTCGCTCTGAAACGCTCATTTTTCACATAAGCCACTTTTCAGCCTTAGGCGACTGTACAGTGCTAAAACAGCCTCCAATCGCTCTGAAACGCTCATTTTTGACATAAGCCACTTTTCACCTTTAATGAATGAAATTCCAGGTAAAAACTCCTTTGCCATGAAGAAGATCCAAATTCAACCAGTTCAGGCTAGTAAACCTGTTTGAAAGACCTTTTTTCAGTGAAATGCAGCTTAGTGCAAAAACAGGCTGCTCTCGCTCTGAAACGCTCATTTTTCACATAAGCCACTTTTCAGCGCTAAAACAGCCTCCAATCGCTCTGAAACGCTCATTTTTGACATAAGCCACTTTTCACCTTTAATGAATGAAATTCCAGGTAAAAACTCCTTTGCCATGAAGAAGATCCAAATTCAACCAGTTCAGGCTAGTAAACCCGTTTGAAAGACCTTTTTTCAGTGAAATGCAGCTTAGTGCAAAAACAGGCTGCTCTCGCTCTGAAACGCTCATTTTTCACATAAGCCACTTTTCAGCGCTAAAACAGCCTCCAATCGCTCTGAAACGCTCATTTTTGACATAAGCCACTTTTCACCTTTAATGAATGAAATTCCAGGTAAAAACTCCTTTGCCATGAAGAAGATCCAAATTCAACCAGTTCAGGCTAGTAAACCTGTTTGAAAGACCTTTTTTCAGTGAAATGCAGCTTAGTGCAAAAACAGGCTGCTCTCGCTCTGAAACGCTCATTTTTCACATAAGCCACTTTTCAGCCTTAGGCGACTGTACAGTGCTAAAACAGCCTCCAATCGCTCTGAAACGCTCATTTTTGACATAAGCCACTTTTCACCTTTAATGAATGAAATTCCAGGTAAAAACTCCTTTGCCTTGAAGAAGATCCAAATTCAACCAGTTCAGGCTAGTAAACCTGTTTGAAAGACCTTTTTTCAGTGAAATGCAGCTTAGTGCAAAATCAGGCTGCTCTCGCTCTGAAACGCTCATTTTTCACATAAGCCACTTTTCAGCGCTAAAACAGCCTCCAATCGCTCTGAAACGCTCATTTTTGACATAAGCCACTTTTCACCTTTAATGAATGAAATTCCAGGTAAAAACTCCTTTGCCATGAAGAAGATCCAAATTCAACCAGTTCAGGCTAGTAAACCTGTTTGAAAGACCTTTTTTCAGTGAAATGCAGCTTAGTGCAAAAACAGGCTGCTCTCGCTCTGAAACGCTCATTTTTCACATAAGCCACTTTTCAGCGCTAAAACAGCCTCCAATCGCTCTGAAACGCTCATTTTTGACATTAGCCACTTTTCACCTTTAATGAATTAAATTCCAGGTAAAAACTCCTTTGCCATGAATAAGATCCAAATTCAACCAGTTCAGGCTAGTAAACCTGTTTGAAAGACCTTTTTTCAGTGAAATGCAGCTTAGTGCAAAAACAGGCTGCTCTCGCTCTGAAACGCTCATTTTTCACATAAGCCACTTTTCAGCGCTAAAACAGCCTCCAATCGCTCTGAAACGCTCATTTTTGACATAAGCCACTTTTCACCTTTAATGAATGAAATTCCAGGTAAAAACTCCTTTGCCATGAAGAAGATCCAAATTCAACCAGTTCAGGCTAGTAAACCTGTTTGAAAGACCTTTTTTCAGTGAAATGCAGCTTAGTGCAAAAACAGGCTGCTCTCGCTCTGAAACGCTAATTTTTCACATAAGCCACTTTTCAGCCTTAGGCGACTGTACAGTGCTAAAACAGCCTCCAATCGCTCTGAAACGCTCATTTTTGACATAAGCCACTTTTCACCTTTGATGAATGAAATTCCAGGTAAAAACTCCTTTGCCATGAAGAAGATCCAAATTCAACCAGTTCAGGCTAGTAAACCTGTTTGAAAGACCTTTTTTCAGTGAAATGCAGCTTAGTGCAAAAACAGGCTGCTCTCGCTCTGAAACGCTCATTTTTCACATAAGCCACTTTTCAGCGCTAAAACAGCCTCCAATCGCTCTGAAACGCTCATTTTTGACATAACCCACTTTTCACCTTTAATGAATGAAATTCCAGGTAAAAACTCCCTTGCCATGAATAAGATCCAAATTCAACCAGTTCAGGCTAGTAAACCTGTTTGAAAGACCTTTTTTCAGTGAAATGCAGCTTAGTGCAAAAACAGGCTGCTCTCGCTCTGAAACGCTCATTTTTCACATAAGCCACTTTTCAGCCTTAGGCGACTGTACAGTGCTAAAACAGCCTCCAATCGCTCTGAAACGCTCATTTTTGACATAAGCCACTTTTCACCTTTAATGAATGAAATTCCAGGTAAAAACTCCTTTGCCATGAAGAAGATCCAAATTCAACCAGTTCAGGCTAGTAAACCTGTTTGAAAGACCTTTTTTCAGTGAAATGCAGCTTAGTGCAAAAACAGGCTGCTCTCGCTCTGAAACGCTCATTTTTCACATAAGCCACTTTTCAGCGCTAAAACAGCCTCCAATCGCTCTGAAACGCTCATTTTTGACATAAGCCACTTTTCACCTTTAATGAATTAAATTCCAGGTAAAAACTCCTTTGCCATGAATAAGATCCAAATTCAACCAGTTCAGGCTAGTAAACCTGTTTGAAAGACCTTTTTTCAGTGAAATGCAGCTTAGTGCAAAAACAGGCTGCTCTCGCTCTGAAACGCTCATTTTTCACATAAGCCACTTTTCAGCCTTAGGCGACTGTACAGTGCTAAAACAGCCTCCAATCGCTCTGAAACGCTCATTTTTGACATAAGCCACTTTTCACCTTTGATGAATGAAATTCCAGGTAAAAACTCCTTTGCCATGAAGAAGATCCAAATTCAACCAGTTCAGGCTAGTAAACCTGTTTGAAAGACCTTTTTTCAGTGAAATGCAGCTTAGTGCAAAAACAGGCTGCTCTCGCTCTGAAACGCTCATTTTTCACATAAGCCACTTTTCAGCGCTAAAACAGCCTCCAATCGCTCTGAAACGCTCATTTTTGACATAACCCACTTTTCACCTTTAATGAATGAAATTCCAGGTAAAAACTCCCTTGCCATGAATAAGATCCAAATTCAACCAGTTCAGGCTAGTAAACCTGTTTGAAAGACCTTTTTTCAGTGAAATGCAGCTTAGTGCAAAAACAGGCTGCTCTCGCTCTGAAACGCTCATTTTTCACATAAGCCACTTTTCAGCCTTAGGAGACTGTACAGTGCTAAAACAGCCTCCTATCGCTCTGAAACGCTCATTTTTGACATAACCCACTTTTCAGCCTTAATGAATGAAATTCCAGGTAAAAACTCCTTTGCCATGAAGAAGATCCAAATTCAACCAGTTCAGGCTAGTAAACCTGTTTGAAAGACCTTTTTTCAGTGAAATGCAGCTTAGTGCAAAAACAGGCTGCTCTCGCTCTGAAACGCTCATTTTTCACATAAGCCACTTTTCAGCGCTAAAACAGCCTCCAATCGCTCTGAAACGCTCATTTTTGACATAAGCCACTTTTCACCTTTAATGAATGAAATTCCAGGTAAAAACTCCTTTGCCATGAAGAAGATCCAAATTCAACCAGTTCAGGCTAGTAAACCTGTTTGAAAGACCTTTTTTCAGTGAAATGCAGCTTAGTGCAAAAACAGGCTGCTCTCGCTCTGAAACGCTAATTTTTCACATAAGCCACTTTTCAGCCTTAGGCGACTGTACAGTGCTAAAACAGCCTCCAATCGCTCTGAAACGCTCATTTTTGACATAAGCCACTTTTCACCTTTAATGAATGAAATTCCAGGTAAAAACTCCTTTGCCATGAAGAAGATCCAAATTCAACCAGTTCAGGCTAGTAAACCTGTTTGAAAGACCTTTTTTCAGTGAAATGCAGCTTAGTGCAAAAACAGGCTGCTCTCGCTCTGAAACGCTCATTTTTCACATAAGCCACTTTTCAGCGCTAAAACAGCCTCCAATCGCTCTGAAACGCTCATTTTTCACATAAGCCACTTTTCAGCCTTAGGCGACTGTACAGTGCTAAAACAGCCTCCAATCGCTCTGAAACGCTCATTTTTGACATAAGCCACTTTTCACCTTTAATGAATGAAATTCCAGGTAAAAACTCCTTTGCCATGAAGAAGATCCAAATTCAACCAGTTCAGGCTAGTAAACCTGTTTGAAAGACCTTTTTTCAGTGAAATGCAGCTTAGTGCAAAAACAGGCTGCTCTCGCTCTGAAACGCTCATTTTTCACATAAGCCACTTTTCAGCCTTAGGCGACTGTACAGTGCTAAAACAGCCTCCAATCGCTCTGAAACGCTCATTTTTGACATAAGCCACTTTTCACCTTTAATGAATGAAATTCCAGGTAAAAACTCCTTTGCCATGAAGAAGATCCAAATTCAACCAGTTCAGGCTAGTAAACCTGTTTGAAAGACCTTTTTTCAGTGAAATGCAGCTTAGTGCAAAAACAGGCTGCTCTCGCTCTGAAACGCTCATTTTTCACATAAGCCACTTTTCAGCGCTAAAACAGCCTCCAATCGCTCTGAAACGCTCATTTTTGACATAAGCCACTTTTCACCTTTAATGAATTAAATTCCAGGTAAAAACTCCTTTGCCATGAATAAGATCCAAATTCAACCAGTTCAGGCTAGTAAACCTGTTTGAAAGACCTTTTTTCAGTGAAATGCAGCTTAGTGCAAAAACAGGCTGCTCTCGCTCTGAAACGCTCATTTTTCACATAAGCCACTTTTCAGCCTTAGGCGACTGTACAGTGCTAAAACAGCCTCCAATCGCTCTGAAACGCTCATTTTTGACATAAGCCACTTTTCACCTTTGATGAATGAAATTCCAGGTAAAAACTCCTTTGCCATGAAGAAGATCCAAATTCAACCAGTTCAGGCTAGTAAACCTGTTTGAAAGACCTTTTTTCAGTGAAATGCAGCTTAGTGCAAAAACAGGCTGCTCTCGCTCTGAAACGCTCATTTTTCACATAAGCCACTTTTCAGCGCTAAAACAGCCTCCAATCGCTCTGAAACGCTCATTTTTGACATAACCCACTTTTCACCTTTAATGAATGAAATTCCAGGTAAAAACTCCCTTGCCATGAATAAGATCCAAATTCAACCAGTTCAGGCTAGTAAACCTGTTTGAAAGACCTTTTTTCAGTGAAATGCAGCTTAGTGCAAAAACAGGCTGCTCTCGCTCTGAAACGCTCATTTTTCACATAAGCCACTTTTCAGCCTTAGGAGACTGTACAGTGCTAAAACAGCCTCCTATCGCTCTGAAACGCTCATTTTTGACATAACCCACTTTTCAGCCTTAATGAATGAAATTCCAGGTAAAAACTCCTTTGCCATGAAGAAGATCCAAATTCAACCAGTTCAGGCTAGTAAACCTGTTTGAAAGACCTTTTTTCAGTGAAATGCAGCTTAGTGCAAAAACAGGCTGCTCTCGCTCTGAAACGCTCATTTTTCACATAAGCCACTTTTCAGCCTTAGGCGACTGTACAGTGCTAAAACAGCCTCCAATCGCTCTGAAACGCTCATTTTTGACATAAGCCACTTTTCACCTTTAATGAATGAAATTCCAGGTAAAAACTCCTTTGCCATGAAGAAGATCCAAATTCAACCAGTTCAGGCTAGTAAACCTGTTTGAAAGACCTTTTTTCAGTGAAATGCAGCTTAGTGCAAAAACAGGCTGCTCTCGCTCTGAAACGCTCATTTTTCACATAAGCCACTTTTCAGCCTTAGGCGACTGTACAGTGCTAAAACAGCCTCCAATCGCTCTGAAACGCTCATTTTTGACATAAGCCACTTTTCACCTTTAATGAATGAAATTCCAGGTAAAAACTCCTTTGCCATGAAGAAGATCCAAATTCAACCAGTTCAGGCTAGTAAACCTGTTTGAAAGACCTTTTTTCAGTGAAATGCAGCTTAGTGCAAAAACAGGCTGCTCTCGCTCTGAAACGCTCATTTTTCACATAAGCCACTTTTCAGCGCTAAAACAGCCTCCAATCGCTCTGAAACGCTCATTTTTCACATAAGCCACTTTTCACCTTTAATGAATGAAATTCCAGGTAAAAACTCCTTTGCCATGAAGAAGATCCAAATTCAACCAGTTCAGGCTAGTAAACCTGTTTGAAAGACCTTTTTTCAGTGAAATGCAGCTTAGTGCAAAAACAGGCTGCTCTCGCTCTGAAACGCTAATTTTTCACATAAGCCACTTTTCAGCCTTAGGCGACTGTACAGTGCTAAAACAGCCTCCAATCGCTCTGAAACGCTCATTTTTGACATAAGCCACTTTTCACCTTTAATGAATGAAATTCCAGGTAAAAACTCCTTTGCCATGAAGAAGATCCAAATTCAACCAGTTCAGGCTAGTAAACCTGTTTGAAAGACCTTTTTTCAGTGAAATGCAGCTTAGTGCAAAAACAGGCTGCTCTCGCTCTGAAACGCTCATTTTTCACATAAGCCACTTTTCAGCGCTAAAACAGCCTCCAATCGCTCTGAAACGCTCATTTTTCACATAAGCCACTTTTCAGCCTTAGGCGACTGTACAGTGCTAAAACAGCCTCCAATCGCTCTGAAACGCTCATTTTTGACATAAGCCACTTTTCACCTTTAATGAATGAAATTCCAGGTAAAAACTCCTTTGCCATGAAGAAGATCCAAATTCAACCAGTTCAGGCTAGTAAACCTGTTTGAAAGACCTTTTTTCAGTGAAATGCAGCTTAGTGCAAAAACAGGCTGCTCTCGCTCTGAAACGCTCATTTTTCACATAACCCACTTTTCACCCTTAATGAATTAAATTCCAGGTAAAAACTCCTTTGCCATGAAGAAGATCCAAATTCAACCAGTTCAGGCTAGTAAACCTGTTTGAAAGACCTTTTTTCAGTGAAATGCAGCTTAGTGCAAAAACAGGCTGCTCTCGCTCTGAAACGCTCATTTTTCACATAAGCCACTTTTCAGCCTTAGGCGACTGTACAGTGCTAAAACAGCCTCCAATCGCTCTGAAACGCTCATTTTTGACATAAGCCACTTTTCACCTTTAATGAATGAAATTCCAGGTAAAAACTCCTTTGCCATGAAGAAGATCCAAATTCAACCAGTTCAGGCTAGTAAACCTGTTTGAAAGACCTTTTTTCAGTGAAATGCAGCTTAGTGCAAAAACAGGCTGCTCTCGCTCTGAAACGCTCATTTTTCACATAAGCCACTTTTCAGCGCTAAAACAGCCTCCAATCGCTCTGAAACGCTCATTTTTCACATAAGCCACTTTTCAGCCTTAGGCGACTGTACAGTGCTAAAACAGCCTCCAATCGCTCTGAAACGCTCATTTTTGACATAAGCCACTTTTCACCTTTAATGAATGAAATTCCAGGTAAAAACTCCTTTGCCATGAAGAAGATCCAAATTCAACCAGTTCAGGCTAGTAAACCTGTTTGAAAGACCTTTTTTCAGTGAAATGCAGCTTAGTGCAAAAACAGGCTGCTCTCGCTCTGAAACGCTCATTTTTCACATAAGCCACTTTTCAGCCTTAGGCGACTGTACAGTGCTAAAACAGCCTCCAATCGCTCTGAAACGCTCATTTTTGACATAAGCCACTTTTCACCTTTAATGAATGAAATTCCAGGTAAAAACTCCTTTGCCATGAAGAAGATCCAAATTCAACCAGTTCAGGCTAGTAAACCTGTTTGAAAGACCTTTTTTCAGTGAAATGCAGCTTAGTGCAAAAACAGGCTGCTCTCGCTCTGAAACGCTCATTTTTCACATAAGCCACTTTTCAGCGCTAAAACAGCCTCCAATCGCTCTGAAACGCTCATTTTTGACATAAGCCACTTTTCACCTTTAATGAATTAAATTCCAGGTAAAAACTCCTTTGCCATGAATAAGATCCAAATTCAACCAGTTCAGGCTAGTAAACCTGTTTGAAAGACCTTTTTTCAGTGAAATGCAGCTTAGTGCAAAAACAGGCTGCTCTCGCTCTGAAACGCTCATTTTTCACATAAGCCACTTTTCAGCCTTAGGCGACTGTACAGTGCTAAAACAGCCTCCAATCGCTCTGAAACGCTCATTTTTGACATAAGCCACTTTTCACCTTTGATGAATGAAATTCCAGGTAAAAACTCCTTTGCCATGAAGAAGATCCAAATTCAACCAGTTCAGGCTAGTAAACCTGTTTGAAAGACCTTTTTTCAGTGAAATGCAGCTTAGTGCAAAAACAGGCTGCTCTCGCTCTGAAACGCTCATTTTTCACATAAGCCACTTTTCAGCGCTAAAACAGCCTCCAATCGCTCTGAAACGCTCATTTTTGACATAACCCACTTTTCACCTTTAATGAATGAAATTCCAGGTAAAAACTCCCTTGCCATGAATAAGATCCAAATTCAACCAGTTCAGGCTAGTAAACCTGTTTGAAAGACCTTTTTTCAGTGAAATGCAGCTTAGTGCAAAAACAGGCTGCTCTCGCTCTGAAACGCTCATTTTTCACATAAGCCACTTTTCAGCCTTAGGAGACTGTACAGTGCTAAAACAGCCTCCTATCGCTCTGAAACGCTCATTTTTGACATAACCCACTTTTCAGCCTTAATGAATGAAATTCCAGGTAAAAACTCCTTTGCCATGAAGAAGATCCAAATTCAACCAGTTCAGGCTAGTAAACCTGTTTGAAAGACCTTTTTTCAGTGAAATGCAGCTTAGTGCAAAAACAGGCTGCTCTCGCTCTGAAACGCTCATTTTTCACATAAGCCACTTTTCAGCCTTAGGCGACTGTACAGTGCTAAAACAGCCTCCAATCGCTCTGAAACGCTCATTTTTGACATAAGCCACTTTTCACCTTTAATGAATGAAATTCCAGGTAAAAACTCCTTTGCCATGAAGAAGATCCAAATTCAACCAGTTCAGGCTAGTAAACCTGTTTGAAAGACCTTTTTTCAGTGAAATGCAGCTTAGTGCAAAAACAGGCTGCTCTCGCTCTGAAACGCTCATTTTTCACATAAGCCACTTTTCAGCGCTAAAACAGCCTCCAATCGCTCTGAAACGCTCATTTTTGACATAAGCCACTTTTCACCTTTAATGAATGAAATTCCAGGTAAAAACTCCTTTGCCATGAAGAAGATCCAAATTCAACCAGTTCAGGCTAGTAAACCTGTTTGAAAGACCTTTTTTCAGTGAAATGCAGCTTAGTGCAAAAACAGGCTGCTCTCGCTCTGAAACGCTCATTTTTCACATAAGCCACTTTTCAGCCTTAGGCGACTGTACAGTGCTAAAACAGCCTCCAATCGCTCTGAAACGCTCATTTTTGACATAAGCCACTTTTCACCTTTAATGAATGAAATTCCAGGTAAAAACTCCTTTGCCATGAAGAAGATCCAAATTCAACCAGTTCAGGCTAGTAAACCTGTTTGAAAGACCTTTTTTCAGTGAAATGCAGCTTAGTGCAAAAACAGGCTGCTCTCGCTCTGAAACGCTCATTTTTCACATAAGCCACTTTTCAGCGCTAAAACAGCCTCCAATCGCTCTGAAACGCTCATTTTTCACATAAGCCACTTTTCAGCCTTAGGCGACTGTACAGTGCTAAAACAGCCTCCAATCGCTCTGAAACGCTCATTTTTGACATAAGCCACTTTTCACCTTTAATGAATGAAATTCCAGGTAAAAACTCCTTTGCCATGAAGAAGATCCAAATTCAACCAGTTCAGGCTAGTAAACCTGTTTGAAAGACCTTTTTTCAGTGAAATGCAGCTTAGTGCAAAAACAGGCTGCTCTCGCTCTGAAACGCTCATTTTTCACATAAGCCACTTTTCAGCCTTAGGCGACTGTACAGTGCTAAAACAGCCTCCTATCGCTCTGAAACGCTCATTTTTGACATAAGCCACTTTTCACCTTTAATGAATGAAATTCCAGGTAAAAACTCCTTTGCCATGAAGAAGATCCAAATTCAACCAGTTCAGGCTAGTAAACCTGTTTGAAAGACCTTTTTTCAGTGAAATGCAGCTTAGTGCAAAAACAGGCTGCTCTCGCTCTGAAACGCTCATTTTTCACAAAAGCCACTTTTCAGCGCTAAAACAGCCTCCAATCGCTCTGAAACGCTCATTTTTGACATAAGCCACTTTTCACCTTTAATGAATGAAATTCCAGGTAAAAACTCCTTTGCCATGAAGAAGATCCAAATTCAACCAGTTCAGGCTAGTAAACCTGTTTGAAAGACCTTTTTTCAGTGAAATGCAGCTTAGTGCAAAAACAGGCTGCTCTCGCTCTGAAACGCTCATTTTTCACATAAGCCACTTTTCAGCGCTAAAACAGCCTCCAATCGCTCTGAAACGCTCATTTTTCACATAAGCCACTTTTCAGCCTTAGGCGACTGTACAGTGCTAAAACAGCCTCCAATCGCTCTGAAACGCTCATTTTTGACATAAGCCACTTTTCACCTTTAATGAATGAAATTCCAGGTAAAAACTCCTTTGCCATGAAGAAGATCCAAATTCAACCAGTTCAGGCTAGTAAACCTGTTTGAAAGACCTTTTTTCAGTGAAATGCAGCTTAGTGCAAAAACAGGCTGCTCTCGCTCTGAAACGCTCATTTTTCACATAAGCCACTTTTCAGCGCTAAAACAGCCTCCAATCGCTCTGAAACGCTCATTTTTGACATAAGCCACTTTTCACCTTTAATGAATGAAATTCCAGGTAAAAACTCCTTTGCCATGAAGAAGATCCAAATTCAACCAGTTCAGGCTAGTAAACCTGTTTGAAAGACCTTTTTTCAGTGAAATGCAGCTTAGTGCAAAAACAGGCTGCTCTCGCTCTGAAACGCTCATTTTTCACATAAGCCACTTTTCAGCCTTAGGCGACTGTACAGTGCTAAAACAGCCTCCTATCGCTCTGAAACGCTCATTTTTGACATAACCCACTTTTCAGCCTTAATGAATTAAATTCCAGGTAAAAACTCATTTGCCATGAAGAAGATCCAAATTCAACCAGTTCAGGCTAGTAAACCTGTTTGAAAGACCTTTTTTCAGTGAAATGCAGCTTAGTGCAAAAACAGGCTGCTCTCGCTCTGAAACGCTCATTTTTCACATAAGCCACTTTTCAGCCTTAGGCGACTGTACAGTGCTAAAACAGCCTCCTATCGCTCTGAAACGCTCATTTTTGACATAACCCACTTTTCAGCCTTAATGAATTAAATTCCAGGTAAAAACTCATTTGCCATGAAGAAGATCCAAATTCAACCAGTTCAGGCTAGTAAACCTGTTTGAAAGACCTTTTTTCAGTGAAATGCAGCTTAGTGCAAAAACAGGCTGCTCTCGCTCTGAAACGCTCATTTTTCACATGAGCCACTTTTCAGCCTTAGGCGACTGTACAGTGCTAAAACAGCCTCCTATCGCTCTGAAACGCTCATTTTTGACATAACCCACTTTTCAGCCTTAATGAATTAAATTCCAGGTAAAAACTCATTTGCCATGAAGAAGATCCAAATTCAACCAGTTCAGGCTAGTAAACCTGTTTGAAAGACCTTTTTTCAGTGAAATGCAGCTTAGTGCAAAAACAGGCTGCTCTCGCTCTGAAACGCTCATTTTTCACATAAGCCACTTTTCAGCGCTAAAACAGCCTCCAATCGCTCTGAAACGCTCATTTTTGACATAAGCCACTTTTCACCTTTAATGAATGAAATTCCAGGTAAAAACTCCTTTGCCATGAAGAAGATCCAAATTCATCCAGTTCAGGCTAGTAAACCTGGTTGAAAGACCTTTTTTCAGTGAAATGCAGCTTAGTGCAAAAACAGCCTCCTCTCGCTCTGAAACGCTCATTTTTCACATAAGCCACTTTTCAGCCTTAGGCGACTGTACAGTGCTAAAACAGCCTCCTATCGCTCTGAAACGCTCATTTTTGACATAACCCACTTTTCAGCCTTAATGAATTAAATTCCAGGTAAAAACTCATTTGCCATGAAGAAGATCCAAATTCAACCAGTTCAGGCTAGTAAACCTGTTTGAAAGACCTTTTTTCAGTGAAATGCAGCTTAGTGCAAAAACAGGCTGCTCTCGCTCTGAAACGCTCATTTTTCACATAAGCCACTTTTCAGCCTTATAGGCGACTGTACAGTGCAAAAACAGTCTCCTCTCGCTCTGAAACGCTCATTTTTCACATAAGCCACTTTTCAGCCTTAGGCGACTGTACAGTGCAAAAACAGCCTCCTCTCGCTCTGAAACGCTCATTTTTGACATAACCCACTTTTCAGCATTAATGAATTAAATTCCAGGTAAAAACTCATTTGCCATGAAGAAGATCCAAATTCAACCAGTTCAGGCTAGTAAACCTGTTTGAAAGACCTTTTTTCAGTGAAATGCAGCTTAGTGCAAAAACAGGCTGCTCTCGCTCTGAAACGCTCATTTTTCACATAACCCACTTTTCACCCTTAATGAATTAAATTCCAGGTAAAAACTCCTTTGCCATGAAGAAGATCCAAATTCAACCAGTTCAGGCTAGTAAACCTGTTTGAAAGACCTTTTTTCAGTGAAATGCAGCTTAGTGCAAAAACAGGCTGCTCTCGCTCTGAAACGCTCATTTTTCACATAAGCCACTTTTCAGCCTTAGGCGACTGTACAGTGCTAAAACAGCCTCCAATCGCTCTGAAACGCTCATTTTTGACATAAGCCACTTTTCACCTTTAATGAATGAAATTCCAGGTAAAAACTCCTTTGCCATGATGAAGATCCAAATTCAACCAGTTCAGGCTAGTAAACCTGTTTGAAAGACCTTTTTTCAGTGAAATGCAGCTTAGTGCAAAAACAGGCTGCTCTCGCTCTGAAACGCTCATTTTTCACATAAGCCACTTTTCAGCGCTAAAACAGCCTCCAATCGCTCTGAAACGCTCAATTTTGACATAAGCCACTTTTCACCTTTAATGAATGAAATTCCAGGTAAAAACTCCTTTGCCATGAAGAAGATCCAAATTCATCCAGTTCAGGCTAGTAAACCTGTTTGAAAGACCTTTTTTCAGTGAAATGCAGCTTAGTGCAAAAACAGGCTGCTCTCGCTCTGAAACGCTCATTTTTCACATAAGCCACTTTTCAGCGCTAAAACAGCCTCCAATCGCTCTGAAACGCTCATTTTTCACATAAGCCACTTTTCAGCCTTAGGCGACTGTACAGTGCTAAAACAGCCTCCAATCGCTCTGAAACGCTCATTTTTGACATAAGCCACTTTTCACCTTTAATGAATGAAATTCCAGGTAAAAACTCCTTTGCCATGAAGAAGATCCAAATTCAACCAGTTCAGGCTAGTAAACCTGTTTGAAAGACCTTTTTTCAGTGAAATGCAGCTTAGTGCAAAAACAGGCTGCTCTCGCTCTGAAACGCTCATTTTTCACATAAGCCACTTTTCAGCCTTAGGCGACTGTACAGTGCTAAAACAGCCTCCAATCGCTCTGAAACGCTCATTTTTGACATAAGCCACTTTTCACCTTTAATGAATGAAATTCCAGGTAAAAACTCCTTTGCCTTGAAGAAGATCCAAATTCAACCAGTTCAGGCTAGTAAACCTGTTTGAAAGACCTTTTTTCAGTGAAATGCAGCTTAGTGCAAAATCAGGCTGCTCTCGCTCTGAAACGCTCATTTTTCACATAAGCCACTTTTCAGCGCTAAAACAGCCTCCAATCGCTCTGAAACGCTCATTTTTGACATAAGCCACTTTTCACCTTTAATGAATGAAATTCCAGGTAAAAACTCCTTTGCCATGAAGAAGATCCAAATTCAACCAGTTCAGGCTAGTAAACCTGTTTGAAAGACCTTTTTTCAGTGAAATGCAGCTTAGTGCAAAAACAGGCTGCTCTCGCTCTGAAACGCTCATTTTTCACAAAAGCCACTTTTCAGCGCTAAAACAGCCTCCAATCGCTCTGAAACGCTCATTTTTGACATAAGCCACTTTTCACCTTTAATGAATGAAATTCCAGGTAAAAACTCCTTTGCCATGAAGAAGATCCAAATTCAACCAGTTCAGGCTAGTAAACCTGTTTGAAAGACCTTTTTTCAGTGAAATGCAGCTTAGTGCAAAAACAGGCTGCTCTCGCTCTGAAACGCTCATTTTTCACATAAGCCACTTTTCAGCGCTAAAACAGCCTCCAATCGCTCTGAAACGCTCATTTTTCACATAAGCCACTTTTCAGCCTTAGGCGACTGTACAGTGCTAAAACAGCCTCCAATCGCTCTGAAACGCTCATTTTTGACATAAGCCACTTTTCACCTTTAATGAATGAAATTCCAGGTAAAAACTCCTTTGCCATGAAGAAGATCCAAATTCAACCAGTTCAGGCTAGTAAACCTGTTTGAAAGACCTTTTTTCAGTGAAATGCAGCTTAGTGCAAAAACAGGCTGCTCTCGCTCTGAAACGCTCATTTTTCACAAAAGCCACTTTTCACCTTTAATGAATGAAATTCCAGGTAAAAACTCATTTGCCATGAAGAAGATCCAAATTCAACCAGTTCAGGCTAGTAAACCTGTTTGAAAGACCTTTTTTCAGTGAAATGCAGCTTAGTGCAAAAACAGGCTGCTCTCGCTCTGAAACGCTCATTTTTCACATAAGCCACTTTTCAGCCTTAGGCGACTGTACAGTGCAAAAACAGGCTGCTCTCGCTCTGAAACGCTCATTTTTCACATAACCCACTTTTCACCCTTAATGAATTAAATTCCAGGTAAAAACTCCTTTGCCATGAAGAAGATCCAAATTCAACCAGTTCAGGCTAGTAAACCTGTTTGAAAGACCTTTTTTCAGTGAAATGCAGCTTAGTGCAAAAACAGGCTGCTCTCGCTCTGAAACGCTCATTTTTCACATAAGCCACTTTTCAGCGCTAAAACAGCCTCCAATCGCTCTGAAACGCTCATTTTTGACATAAGCCACTTTTCACCTTTAATGAATGAAATTCCAGGTAAAAACTCCTTTGCCATGAAGAAGATCCAAATTCAACCAGTTCAGGCTAGTAAACCTGTTTGAAAGACCTTTTTTCAGTGAAATGCAGCTTAGTGCCAAAACAGGCTGCTCTCGCTCTGAAACGCTCATTTTTCACATAAGCCACTTTTCAGCCTTAGGCGACTGTACAGTGCTAAAACAGCCTCCTATCGCTCTGAAACGCTCATTTTTGACATAACCCACTTTTCAGCCTTAATGAATTAAATTCCAGGTAAAAACTCATTTGCCATGAAGAAGATCCAAATTCAACCAGTTCAGGCTAGTAAACCTGTTTGAAAGACCTTTTTTCAGTGAAATGCAGCTTAGTGCAAAAACAGGCTGCTCTCGCTCTGAAACGCTCATTTTTCACATAACCCACTTTTCACCCTTAATGAATTAAATTCCAGGTAAAAACTCCTTTGCCATGAAGAAGATCCAAATTCAACCAGTTCAGGCTAGTAAACCTGTTTGAAAGACCTTTTTTCAGTGAAATGCAGCTTAGTGCCAAAACAGGCTGCTCTCGCTCTGAAACGCTCATTTTTCACATAAGCCACTTTTCAGCCTTAGGCGACTGTACAGTGCTAAAACAGCCTCCTATCGCTCTGAAACGCTCATTTTTGACATAACCCACTTTTCAGCCTTAATGAATTAAATTCCAGGTAAAAACTCATTTGCCATGAAGAAGATCCAAATTCAACCAGTTCAGGCTAGTAAACCTGTTTGAAAGACCTTTTTTCAGTGAAATGCAGCTTAGTGCAAAAACAGGCTGCTCTCGCTCTGAAACGCTCATTTTTCACATAAGCCACTTTTCAGCCTTAGGCGACTGTACAGTGCTAAAACAGCCTCCAATCGCTCTGAAACGCTCATTTTTGACATAACCCACTTTTCAGCCTTAATGAATTAAATTCCAGGTAAAAACTCATTTGCCATGAAGAAGATCCAAATTCAACCAGTTCAGGCTAGTAAACCTGTTTGAAAGACCTTTTTTCAGTGAAATGCAGCTTAGTGCAAAAACAGGCTGCTCTCGCTCTGAAACGCTCATTTTTCACATAACCCACTTTTCACCCTTAATGAATGAAATTCCAGGTAAAAACTCCTTTGCCATGAAGAAGATCCAAATTCAACCAGTTCAGGCTAGTAAACCTGTTTGAAAGACCTTTTTTCAGTGAAATGCAGCTTAGTGCAAAAACAGGCTGCTCTCGCTCTGAAACGCTCAGTTTTCACATAAGCCACTTTTCAGCCTTAGGCGACTGTACAGTGCTAAAACAGCCTCCAATCGCTCTGAAACGCTCATTTTTGACATAAGCCACTTTTCACCTTTAATGAATGAAATTCCAGGTAAAAACTCCTTTGCCATGAAGAAGATCCAAATTCAACCAGTTCAGGCTAGTAAACCTGTTTGAAAGACCTTTTTTCAGTGAAATGCAGCTTAGTGCAAAAACAGGCTGCTCTCGCTCTGAAACGCTCATTTTTCACATAAGCCACTTTTCAGCGCTAAAACAGCCTCCAATCGCTCTGAAACGCTCATTTTTGACATAACCCACTTTTCACCTTTAATGAATGAAATTCCAGGTAAAAACTCCTTTGCCATGAAGAAGATCCAAATTCATCCAGTTCAGGCTAGTAAACCTGGTTGAAAGACCTTTTTTCAGTGAAATGCAGCTTAGTGCAAAAACAGCCTCCTCTCGCTCTGAAACGCTCATTTTTCACATAAGCCACTTTTCAGCCTTAGGCGACTGTACAGTGCTAAAACAGCCTCCTATCGCTCTGAAACGCTCATTTTTGACATAACCCACTTTTCAGCCTTAATGAATTAAATTCCAGGTAAAAACTCATTTGCCATGAAGAAGATCCAAATTCAACCAGTTCAGGCTAGTAAACCTGTTTGAAAGACCTTTTTTCAGTGAAATGCAGCTTAGTGCAAAAACAGGCTGCTCTCGCTCTGAAACGCTCATTTTTCACATAAGCCACTTTTCAGCGCTAAAACAGCCTCCAATCGCTCTGAAACGCTCATTTTTGACATAAGCCACTTTTCACCTTTAATGAATGAAATTCCAGGTAAAAACTCCTTTGCCATGAAGAAGATCCAAATTCATCCAGTTCAGGCTAGTAAACCTGGTTGAAAGACCTTTTTTCAGTGAAATGCAGCTTAGTGCCAAAACAGGCTGCTCTCGCTCTGAAACGCTCATTTTTCACATAAACCACTTTTCAGCCTTATAGGCGACTGTACAGTGCAAAAACAGTCTCCTCTCGCTCTGAAACGCTCATTTTTCACATAAGCCACTTTTCAGCCTTAGGCGACTGTACAGTGCAAAAACAGCCTCCTCTCGCTCTGAAACGCTCATTTTTGACATAACCCACTTTTCAGCCTTAATGAATTAAATTCCAGGTAAAAACTCATTTGCCATGAAGAAGATCCAAATTCAACCAGTTCAGGCTAGTAAACCTGTTTGAAAGACCTTTTTTCAGTGAAATGCAGCTTAGTGCAAAAACAGGCTGCTCTCGCTCTGAAACGCTCATTTTTCACATAACCCACTTTTCACCCTTAATGAATTAAATTCCAGGTAAAAACTCCTTTGCCATGAAGAAGATCCAAATTCAACCAGTTCAGGCTAGTAAACCTGTTTGAAAGACCTTTTTTCAGTGAAATGCAGCTTAGTGCAAAAACAGGCTGCTCTCGCTCTGAAACGCTCATTTTTCACATAAGCCACTTTTCAGCCTTAGGCGACTGTACAGTGCTAAAACAGCCTCCAATCGCTCTGAAACGCTCATTTTTGACATAAGCCACTTTTCACCTTTAATGAATGAAATTCCAGGTAAAAACTCCTTTGCCATGAAGAAGATCCAAATTCAACCAGTTCAGGCTAGTAAACCTGTTTGAAAGACCTTTTTTCAGTGAAATGCAGCTTAGTGCAAAAACAGGCTGCTCTCGCTCTGAAACGCTCATTTTTCACATAAGCCACTTTTCAGCGCTAAAACAGCCTCCAATCGCTCTGAAACGCTCATTTTTGACATAAGCCACTTTTCACCTTTAATGAATGAAATTCCAGGTAAAATCTCCTTTGCCATGAAGAAGATCCAAATTCATCCAGTTCAGGCTAGTAAACCTGGTTGAAAGACCTTTTTTCAGTGAAATGCAGCTTAGTGCAAAAACAGCCTCCTCTCGCTCTGAAACGCTCATTTTTCACATAAGCCACTTTTCAGCCTTAGGCGACTGTACAGTGCTAAAACAGCCTCCTATCGCTCTGAAACGCTCATTTTTGACATAAGCCACTTTTCAGCCTTAATGAATTAAATTCCAGGTAAAAACTCATTTGCCATGAAGAAGATCCAAATTCAACCAGTTCAGGCTAGTAAACCTGTTTGAAAGACCTTTTTTCAGTGAAATGCAGCTTAGTGCAAAAACAGGCTGCTCTCGCTCTGAAACGCTCATTTTTCACATAAGCCACTTTTCAGCGCTAAAACAGCCTCCAATCGCTCTGAAACGCTCATTTTTGACATAAGCCACTTTTCACCTTTAATGAATGAAATTCCAGGTAAAAACTCCTTTGCCATGAAGAAGATCCAAATTCAACCAGTTCAGGCTAGTAAACCTGTTTGAAAGACCTTTTTTCAGTGAAATGCAGCTTAGTGCAAAAACAGGCTGCTCTCGCTCTGAAACGCTCATTTTTCACATAAGCCACTTTTCAGCCTTATAGGCGACTGTACAGTGCAAAAACAGTCTCCTCTCGCTCTGAAACGCTCATTTTTCACATAAGCCACTTTTCAGCCTTAGGCGACTGTACAGTGCAAAAACAGCCTCCTCTCGCTCTGAAACGCTCATTTTTGACATAACCCACTTTTCAGCCTTAATGAATTAAATTCCAGGTAAAAACTCATTTGCCATGAAGAAGATCCAAATTCAACCAGTTCAGGCTAGTAAACCTGTTTGAAAGACCTTTTTTCAGTGAAATGCAGCTTAGTGCAAAAACAGGCTGCTCTCGCTCTGAAACGCTCATTTTTCACATAAGCCACTTTTCAGCGCTAAAACAGCCTCCAATCGCTCTGAAACGCTCATTTTTGACATAAGCCACTTTTCACCTTTAATGAATGAAATTCCAGGTAAAAACTCCTTTGCCATGAAGAAGATCCAAATTCAACCAGTTCAGGCTAGTAAACCTGTTTGAAAGACCTTTTTTCAGTGAAATGCAGCTTAGTGCAAAAACAGGCTGCTCTCGCTCTGAAACGCTCATTTTTCACAAAAGCCACTTTTCAGCCTTAGGCGACTGTACAGTGCTAAAACAGCCTCCAATCGCTCTGAAACGCTCATTTTTGACATAAGCCACTTTTCACCTTTAATGAATGAAATTCCAGGTAAAAACTCCTTTGCCATGAAGAAGATCCAAATTCAACCAGTTCAGGCTAGTAAACCTGTTTGAAAGACCTTTTTTCAGTGAAATGCAGCTTAGTGCAAAAACAGGCTGCTCTCGCTCTGAAACGCTCATTTTTCACATAAGCCACTTTTCAGCCTTAGGCGACTGTACAGTGCTAAAACAGCCTCCAATCGCTCTGAAACGCTCATTTTTGACATAAGCCACTTTTCACCTTTAATGAATGAAATTCCAGGTAAAAACTCCTTTGCCATGAAGAAGATCCAAATTCAACCAGTTCAGGCTAGTAAACCTGTTTGAAAGACCTTTTTTCAGTGAAATGCAGCTTAGTGCAAAAACAGGCTGCTCTCGCTCTGAAACGCTCATTTTTCACATAAGCCACTTTTCAGCCTTAGGCGACTGTACAGTGCTAAAACAGCCTCCAATCGCTCTGAAACGCTCATTTTTGACATAAGCCACTTTTCACCTCTAATGAATGAAATTCCAGGTAAAAACTCCTTTGCCATGAAGAAGATCCAAATTCAACAAGTTCAGGCTAGTAAACCTGTTTGAAAGACCTTTTTTCAGTGAAATGCAGCTTAGTGCAAAAACAGGCTGCTCTCGCTCTGAAACGCTCATTTTTCACATAAGCCACTTTTCAGCGCTAAAACAGCCTCCAATTGCTCTGAAACGCTCATTTTTGACATAAGCCACTTTTCACCTTTAATGAATGAAATTCCAGGTAAAAACTCCTTTGCCATGAAGAAGATCCAAATTCAACCAGTTCAGGCTAGTAAACCTGGTTGAAAGACCTTTTTTCAGTGAAATGCAGCTTAGTGCAAAAACAGGCTGCTCTCGCTCTGAAACGCTCATTTTTCACATAAGCCACTTTTCAGCGCTAAAACAGCCTCCAATCGCTCTGAAACGCTCATTTTTGACATAAGCCACTTTTCACCTTTAATGAATGAAATTCCAGGTAAAAACTCCTTTGCCATGAAGAAGATCCAAATTCAACCAGTTCAGGCTAGTAAACCTGTTTGAAAGACCTTTTTTCAGTGAAATGCAGCTTAGTGCAAAAACAGGCTGCTCTCGCTCTGAAACGCTCATTTTTCACATAAGCCACTTTTCAGCGCTAAAACAGCCTCCAATCGCTCTGAAACGCTCATTTTTGACATAACCCACTTTTCACCTTTAATGAATGAAATTCCAGGTAAAAACTCCTTTGCCATGAAGAAGATCCAAATTCATCCAGTTCAGGCTAGTAAACCTGGTTGAAAGACCTTTTTTCAGTGAAATGCAGCTTAGTGCAAAAACAGCCTCCTCTCGCTCTGAAACGCTCATTTTTCACATAAGCCACTTTTCAGCCTTAGGCGACTGTACAGTGCTAAAACAGCTTCCTATCGCTCTGAAACGCTCATTTTTGACATAACCCACTTTTCAGCCTTAATGAATTAAATTCCAGGTAAAAACTCATTTGCCATGAAGAAGATCCAAATTCAACCAGTTCAGGCTAGTAAACCTGTTTGAAAGACCTTTTTTCAGTGAAATGCAGCTTAGTGCAAAAACAGGCTGCTCTCGCTCTGAAACGCTCATTTTTCACATAAGCCACTTTTCAGCGCTAAAACAGCCTCCAATCGCTCTGAAACGCTCATTTTTGACATAAGCCACTTTTCACCTTTAATGAATGAAATTCCAGGTAAAAACTCCTTTGCCATGAAGAAGATCCAAATTCATCCAGTTCAGGCTAGTAAACCTGGTTGAAAGACCTTTTTTCAGTGAAATGCAGCTTAGTGCCAAAACAGGCTGCTCTCGCTCTGAAACGCTCATTTTTCACATAAGCCACTTTTCAGCCTTATAGGCGACTGTACAGTGCAAAAACAGTCTCCTCTCGCTCTGAAACGCTCATTTTTCACATAAGCCACTTTTCAGCCTTAGGCGACTGTACAGTGCAAAAACAGCCTCCTCTCGCTCTGAAACGCTCATTTTTGACATAACCCACTTTTCAGCCTTAATGAATTAAATTCCAGGTAAAAACTCATTTGCCATGAAGAAGATCCAAATTCAACCAGTTCAGGCTAGTAAACCTGTTTGAAAGACCTTTTTTCAGTGAAATGCAGCTTAGTGCAAAAACAGGCTGCTCTCGCTCTGAAACGCTCATTTTTCACATAACCCACTTTTCACCCTTAATGAATTAAATTCCAGGTAAAAACTCCTTTGCCATGAAGAAGATCCAAATTCAACCAGTTCAGGCTAGTAAACCTGTTTGAAAGACCTTTTTTCAGTGAAATGCAGCTTAGTGCAAAAACAGGCTGCTCTCGCTCTGAAACGCTCATTTTTCACATAAGCCACTTTTCAGCCTTAGGCGACTGTACAGTGCTAAAACAGCCTCCAATCGCTCTGAAACGCTCATTTTTGACATAAGCCACTTTTCACCTTTAATGAATGAAATTCCAGGTAAAAACTCCTTTGCCATGAAGAAGATCCAAATTCAACCAGTTCAGGCTAGTAAACCTGTTTGAAAGACCTTTTTTCAGTGAAATGCAGCTTAGTGCAAAAACAGGCTGCTCTCGCTCTGAAACGCTCATTTTTCACATAAGCCACTTTTCAGCGCTAAAACAGCCTCCAATCGCTCTGAAACGCTCATTTTTGACATAAGCCACTTTTCACCTTTAATGAATGAAATTCCAGGTAAAATCTCCTTTGCCATGAAGAAGATCCAAATTCATCCAGTTCAGGCTAGTAAACCTGGTTGAAAGACCTTTTTTCAGTGAAATGCAGCTTAGTGCAAAAACAGCCTCCTCTCGCTCTGAAACGCTCATTTTTCACATAAGCCACTTTTCAGCCTTAGGCGACTGTACAGTGCTAAAACAGCCTCCTATCGCTCTGAAACGCTCATTTTTGACATAACCCACTTTTCAGCCTTAATGAATTAAATTCCAGGTAAAAACTCATTTGCCATGAAGAAGATCCAAATTCAACCAGTTCAGGCTAGTAAACCTGTTTGAAAGACCTTTTTTCAGTGAAATGCAGCTTAGTGCAAAAACAGGCTGCTCTCGCTCTGAAACGCTCATTTTTCACATAAGCCACTTTTCAGCGCTAAAACAGCCTCCAATCGCTCTGAAACGCTCATTTTTGACATAAGCCACTTTTCACCTTTAATGAATGAAATTCCAGGTAAAAACTCCTTTGCCATGAAGAAGATCCAAATTCATCCAGTTCAGGCTAGTAAACCTGTTTGAAAGACCTTTTTTCAGTGAAATGCAGCTTAGTGCAAAAACAGCCTCCTCTCGCTCTGAAACGCTCATTTTTCACATAAGCCACTTTTCAGCCTTAGGCGACTGTACAGTGCTAAAACAGCCTCCTATCGCTCTGAAACGCTCATTTTTGACATAACCCACTTTTCAGCCTTAATGAATTAAATTCCAGGTAAAAACTCATTTGCCATGAAGAAGATCCAAATTCAACCAGTTCAGGCTAGTAAACCTGTTTGAAAGACCTTTTTTCAGTGAAATGCAGCTTAGTGCAAAAACAGGCTGCTCTCGCTCTGAAACGCTCATTTTTCACATAAGCCACTTTTCAGCGCTAAAACAGCCTCCAATCGCTCTGAAACGCTCATTTTTGACATAAGCCACTTTTCACCTTTAATGAATGAAATTCCAGGTAAAAACTCCTTTGCCATGAAGAAGATCCAAATTCAACCAGTTCAGGCTAGTAAACCTGTTTGAAAGACCTTTTTTCAGTGAAATGCAGCTTAGTGCAAAAACAGGCTGCTCTCGCTCTGAAACGCTCATTTTTCACATAAGCCACTTTTCAGCCTTATAGGCGACTGTACAGTGCAAAAACAGTCTCCTCTCGCTCTGAAACGCTCATTTTTCACATAAGCCACTTTTCAGCCTTAGGCGACTGTACAGTGCAAAAACAGCCTCCTCTCGCTCTGAAACGCTCATTTTTGACATAACCCACTTTTCAGCCTTAATGAATTAAATTCCAGGTAAAAACTCATTTGCCATGAAGAAGATCCAAATTCAACCAGTTCAGGCTAGTAAACCTGTTTGAAAGACCTTTTTTCAGTGAAATGCAGCTTAGTGCAAAAACAGGCTGCTCTCGCTCTGAAACGCTCATTTTTCACATAAGCCACTTTTCAGCGCTAAAACAGCCTCCAATCGCTCTGAAACGCTCATTTTTGACATAAGCCACTTTTCACCTTTAATGAATGAAATTCCAGGTAAAAACTCCTTTGCCATGAAGAAGATCCAAATTCAACCAGTTCAGGCTAGTAAACCTGTTTGAAAGACCTTTTTTCAGTGAAATGCAGCTTAGTGCAAAAACAGGCTGCTCTCGCTCTGAAACGCTCATTTTTCACAAAAGCCACTTTTCAGCCTTAGGCGACTGTACAGTGCTAAAACAGCCTCCAATCGCTCTGAAACGCTCATTTTTGACATAAGCCACTTTTCACCTTTAATGAATGAAATTCCAGGTAAAAACTCCTTTGCCATGAAGAAGATCCAAATTCAACCAGTTCAGGCTAGTAAACCTGTTTGAAAGACCTTTTTTCAGTGAAATGCAGCTTAGTGCAAAAACAGGCTGCTCTCGCTCTGAAACGCTCATTTTTCACATAAGCCACTTTTCAGCCTTATAGGCGACTGTACAGTGCAAAAACAGTCTCCTCTCGCTCTGAAACGCTCATTTTTCACATAAGCCACTTTTCAGCCTTATAGGCGACTGTACAGTGCAAAAACAGCCTCCTCTCGCTCTGAAACGCTCATTTTTCACATAAGCCACTTTTCAGCCTTAGGCGACTGTACAGTGCAAAAACAGCCTCCTCTCGCTCTGAAACGCTCATTTTTGACATAACCCACTTTTCAGCCTTAATGAATGAAATTCCAGGTAAAAACTCCTTTGCCATGAATAAGATCCAAATTCAACCAGTTCAGGCTAGTAAACCTGTTTGAAAGACCTTTTTTCAGTGAAATGCAGCTTAGTGCAAAAACAGGCTGCTCTCGCTCTGAAACGCTCATTTTTCACATAAGCCACTTTTCAGCGCTAAAACAGCCTCCAATTGCTCTGAAACGCTCATTTTTGACATAAGCCACTTTTCACCTTTAATGAATGAAATTCCAGGTAAAAACTCCTTTGCCATGAAGAAGATCCAAATTCAACCAGTTCAGGCTAGTAAACCTGGTTGAAAGACCTTTTTTCAGTGAAATGCAGCTTAGTGCAAAAACAGGCTGCTCTCGCTCTGAAACGCTCATTTTTCACATAAGCCACTTTTCAGCGCTAAAACAGCCTCCAATCGCTCTGAAACGCTCATTTTTGACATAAGCCACTTTTCACCTTTAATGAATGAAATTCCAGGTAAAAACTCCTTTGCCATGAAGAAGATCCAAATTCATCCAGTTCAGGCTAGTAAACCTGGTTGAAAGACCTTTTTTCAGTGAAATGCAGCTTAGTGCCAAAACAGGCTGCTCTCGCTCTGAAACGCTCATTTTTCACATAAGCCACTTTTCAGCCTTATAGGCGACTGTACAGTGCTAAAACAGCCTCCTCTCGCTCTGAAACGCTCATTTTTCACATAAGCCACTTTTCAGCCTTAGGCGACTGTACAGTGCAAAAACAGCCTCCTCTCGCTCTGAAACGCTCATTTTTGACATAACCCACTTTTCAGCCTTAATGAATGAAATTCCAGGTAAAAACTCCTTTGCCATGAATAAGATCCAAATTCAACCAGTTCAGGCTAGTAAACCTGTTTGAAAGACCTTTTTTCAGTGAAATGCAGCTTAGTGCAAAAACAGGCTGCTCTCGCTCTGAAACGCTCATTTTTCACATAAGCCACTTTTCAGCGCTAAAACAGCCTCCAATCGCTCTGAAACGCTCATTTTTGACATAAGCCACTTTTCACCTTTAATGAATGAAATTCCAGGTAAAAACTCCTTTGCCATGAAGAAGATCCAAATTCATCCAGTTCAGGCTAGTAAACCTGGTTGAAAGACCTTTTTTCAGTGAAATGCAGCTTAGTGCCAAAACAGGCTGCTCTCGCTCTGAAACGCTCATTTTTCACATAAGCCACTTTTCAGCCTTATAGGCGACTGTACAGTGCTAAAACAGCCTCCTCTCGCTCTGAAACGCTCATTTTTCACATAAGCCACTTTTCAGCCTTAGGCGACTGTACAGTGCTAAAACAGCCTCCAATCGCTCTGAAACGCTCATTTTTGACATAAGCCACTTTTCACCTCTAATGAATGAAATTCCAGGTAAAAACTCCTTTGCCATGAAGAAGATCCAAATTCAACAAGTTCAGGCTAGTAAACCTGTTTGAAAGACCTTTTTTCAGTGAAATGCAGCTTAGTGCAAAAACAGGCTGCTCTCGCTCTGAAACGCTCATTTTTCACATAAGCCACTTTTCAGCCTTAGGCGACTGTACAGTGCTAAAACAGCCTCCAATCGCTCTGAAACGCTCATTTTTGACATAACCCACTTTTCAGCCTTAATGAATGAAATTCCAGGTAAAAACTCCTTTGCCATGAATAAGATCCAAATTCAACCAGTTCAGGCTAGTAAACCTGTTTGAAAGACCTTTTTTCAGTGAAATGCAGCTTAGTGCAAAAACAGGCTGCTCTCGCTCTGAAACGCTCATTTTTCACATAAGCCACTTTTCAGCGCTAAAACAGCCTCCAATCGCTCTGAAACGCTCATTTTTGACATAAGCCACTTTTCACCTTTAATGAATGAAATTCCAGGTAAAAACTCCTTTGCCATGAAGAAGATCCAAATTCATCCAGTTCAGGCTAGTAAACCTGGTTGAAAGACCTTTTTTCAGTGAAATGCAGCTTAGTGCCAAAACAGGCTGCTCTCGCTCTGAAACGCTCATTTTTCACATAAGCCACTTTTCAGCCTTATAGGCGACTGTACAGTGCAAAAACAGCCTCCTCTCGCTCTGAAACGCTCATTTTTCACATAACCCACTTTTCACCCTTAATGAATTAAATTCCAGGTAAAAACTCCTTTGCCATGAAGAAGATCCAAATTCAACCAGTTCAGGCTAGTAAACCTGTTTGAAAGACCTTTTTTCAGTGAAATGCAGCTTAGTGCAAAAACAGGCTGCTCTCGCTCTGAAACGCTCATTTTTCACATAAGCCACTTTTCAGCCTTAGGCGACTGTACAGTGCTAAAACAGCCTCCAATCGCTCTGAAACGCTCATTTTTGACATAAGCCACTTTTCACCTTTAATGAATGAAATTCCAGGTAAAAACTCCTTTGCCATGAAGAAGATCCAAATTCAACCAGTTCAGGCTAGTAAACCTGTTTGAAAGACCTTTTTTCAGTGAAATGCAGCTTAGTGCAAAAACAGGCTGCTCTCGCTCTGAAACGCTCATTTTTCACATAAGCCACTTTTCAGCGCTAAAACAGCCTCCAATCGCTCTGAAACGCTCATTTTTGACATAAGCCACTTTTCACCTTTAATGAATGAAATTCCAGGTAAAATCTCCTTTGCCATGAAGAAGATCCAAATTCATCCAGTTCAGGCTAGTAAACCTGGTTGAAAGACCTTTTTTCAGTGAAATGCAGCTTAGTGCAAAAACAGCCTCCTCTCGCTCTGAAACGCTCATTTTTCACATAAGCCACTTTTCAGCCTTAGGCGACTGTACAGTGCTAAAACAGCCTCCTATCGCTCTGAAACGCTCATTTTTGACATAACCCACTTTTCAGCCTTAATGAATTAAATTCCAGGTAAAAACTCATTTGCCATGAAGAAGATCCAAATTCAACCAGTTCAGGCTAGTAAACCTGTTTGAAAGACCTTTTTTCAGTGAAATGCAGCTTAGTGCAAAAACAGGCTGCTCTCGCTCTGAAACGCTCATTTTTCACATAAGCCACTTTTCAGCGCTAAAACAGCCTCCAATCGCTCTGAAACGCTCATTTTTGACATAAGCCACTTTTCACCTTTAATGAATGAAATTCCAGGTAAAAACTCCTTTGCCATGAAGAAGATCCAAATTCATCCAGTTCAGGCTAGTAAACCTGGTTGAAAGACCTTTTTTCAGTGAAATGCAGCTTAGTGCAAAAACAGCCTCCTCTCGCTCTGAAACGCTCATTTTTCACATAAGCCACTTTTCAGCCTTAGGCGACTGTACAGTGCTAAAACAGCCTCCAATCGCTCTGAAACGCTCATTTTTGACATAAGCCACTTTTCACCTTTAATGAATGAAATTCCAGGTAAAAACTCCTTTGCCATGAAGAAGATCCAAATTCAACCAGTTCAGGCTAGTAAACCTGTTTGAAAGACCTTTTTTCAGTGAAATGCAGCTTAGTGCAAAAACAGGCTGCTCTCGCTCTGAAACGCTCATTTTTCACATAACCCACTTTTCACCCTTAATGAATTAAATTCCAGGTAAAAACTCCTTTGCCATGAAGAAGATCCAAATTCAACCAGTTCAGGCTAGTAAACCTGTTTGAAAGACCTTTTTTCAGTGAAATGCAGCTTAGTGCAAAAACAGGCTGCTCTCGCTCTGAAACGCTCATTTTTCACATAAGCCACTTTTCAGCGCTAAAACAGCCTCC